>NC_056734.1:937004030-937134030 GCF_019279795.1 Protopterus annectens
GGATTGAAATTCCTGACACCTGCTCTTGAAAAGTCCTCCACCAATCTAACAGATTGTCCAAGAAATGTAAGGGTTTTCCCTTCTTTCACTGCTCGGAAAAATCATCTCATTGTCAGAAAAGTTTAACAGCAGAAAGGTAATATAACAAGGAGGCTTAGTGACCGGTGGATTACTGTAAACTGCTCTGTGTGCCTGTTCTATGATGATTTGGGTATGCAGCCTCAGAGCTTTGGTGAGATATTTCTCAAGAAACGCTTTGATATTTTGGTTCTCTGTGCCTTCTTTAATAATAATAATCTCAAATTATTTCAGTGATGTCTGTATTCTAGGGCAACTATTAATGCATAATGTGGCTGTAATAAATTGGGAATGGATGGCAAAAACATAAAATAATGGAATAAATTAATCTGTAGGGAATAGACTTTATGAAACTGTCAAGTGTAAGTTTACTTGCTACCAAATTTTTAAAGCTGTATTAAAAAACGCCATTTTATAAATATATTTTAAACTTAATCAAAGACAATTTACATAAATGAAATGAAACATAGAAGTTTGTTCCAGAATGAGGAATTATAAGTGGAATACAGAAGTTTGTTCCAGAATGAGGAATTATAAATGGAATACAATGAGCTAAAATGGGATTACAACTTGGAAGTTTGAGTCAGACCAAGGAATTATAAATGGAATACAGTAAACTCAGTGAGGATTATAACTTGGAAGTTTGAGCTAAGTTGAGGAATTATAAGTGGAATACAGTGAGCTTGTTGGGGTTACAACTTGTAAGTTTGAGAAATATTGAGGAATTATAAATGGAAATCAGTGAGGAATTATAGCTTGGATGTTTGTTATAAATTGAGGAATTATAAGTGGAACACAGTGAGCTCAGTGGGAATTACAGCTTGGAAGTTTGTTCCAGATTAAGGAATTATAAGTGGAATATTATCAGATCAGTGGGGATTACAACAATGGGGATCATAAGATTTTGCTGCACAATAATTTAGTTCCACTTAGACAATGACATGTATTGTGAAGGAAGACAGCAGGACAGAATGGTGGATTTTCACTGATGTACAGTATTTAATGTGCTTGTCTAAATTAAAAAATAAATTGTAGTTTTGGAATTCATATTAAAAGTGACAAACCAGAAATGGATAAAATTGATTTATAACAGTTTATAATCTCACTTCATTTAAACTGCAACTTTACATGCAAAATCAAAGTAATAGCAGCTGATTATGGAGCTGTACACCTTCTTCAAATGTGTCAAGCTTTGGACTCCACACATCCCTTCAACTAATTTATACTATCTCTGAGACCACTGAGGTAAAGGAGCAAGGTTCTTACAAGTTGCATTTTTATGAGATGGAATTATGATGAGGTGACTGGATCATGGTAAAACATGCAAATATCTGTCAAACTGTTGCAGAATGCATGTTATCTTTCATAACAACAAGTCCTTCCCCAAACAAAATAGAAAGATAATATCACCCAGCATATTCTAAATATATTAGCTTTTATGAAATAGAGCAAGTAATCCCAACAGTAATTCAGTTTTATTTTGATCATTTATTAGGTACAGCTGAACAGTGTTACTACTAGAGTGTTTAAGAACAATACTGTGATGCATCATAGTTAAAATTTGAGATTAAATTGTATTCTGTTTGAAAATTTGGTTAGATATGACATTGGGCAAGTTAGAGGAAACAAGGAGATAGGTGATATGAATCTTATTCCTAGTCATAGATATAATTAGCTGCTTGGTTCTATAATGAGGCACAGAGGAATTTTATAATCTGCATAGTATCTCATTATCATATCCATCCAGTTTTAGTTGTTAGTCAAGATTAATACCTAAAACATGTTGATAAAACTTGGTTTACAACTGCATCTGATGAGGTCAATTGAGGTAGATTAACAGGTGAGATTCCACCAAGACTAATAGGGAATACTGCAAATTAGTTCTTATTTAGAAAACTCAAATTATATAATCTAAATTTACAGACAAGTATTATTTGCCAATAGTTTAGTTTTGTTAAGGTATATAGCATGTGACTGAAGCCATGTTTCCCTTGTACTGTTTGTACATCTCTTTTCCAGAAAAAGAAACTAATAATCAGCCTGGTCTGGAGCCTTACAGTTCACTAAAGAGTATTGAAGTATTGTGGGAGAGGGAGATGTTTGACTTTACTTACAAAACCTGATTGCTGGCATCATTTTACTACCAGAGTGTGTGTTGTAACTATTTAACTTAGATATCAATACTTGATGAATGACAAATAAATGCAGTGCTTAGGTCTAAGAATTGATGTGAAAATTTTGACTATCGTCAGGATTGGAGTCCATGCTTCCCACTACTTGAGTCAGGGCAGTAGTTGTGGTGCTGTCTACAGTCATGATGACTGTGAGGATTAAGCTAAGAGGATGGTGCCCATCTTATTTTGTGTTTTTCTTTCCAGCCATGTGACTAACCTTCAACAAGACCCTCACCATTCACCTGTCAGTTAGCAAGCCTACACAGCTTCAATAGTCATCAGGTACTCTTTTGAAAACATCACTTTTAGGCTTAGCTCTGGGAGTAGGTCCCAGAATCATTCTATCGGGTCAGGTTCTCTGATTATTTTAACTGAGCAGTTGTATTGTATCATTTAAATTATAGCTTTTGTTCCTTTTCTGAGACCCTATCAAAGATATTAACATCTTTGCAACACAGGCAAAAGAATGGCTGGGTCATGCAAACCCATCCACCACAATGCAGTCACAATCACAGGAAGAGGTTATGGAAAATAACTGTTGATTATTCTCAAGGAGGTTCTGTCAATCCATGCTGTGATTTGGACTGTTCTTAATGAAGACGGAGAAATGCTATACTTTAGTAGGACATTGACGTGAGGTAGAAGAGCACTTTCAGAAATTCCTTCATTTTGGTGGATGTCCCTTCTCTGAAGAGTCAAAGCCAGAAGCTGTTGATGGGACTGTAACCATTTCTCTAGTTAAGGTCACTCTGGGGATTAAACAGTTCTTGTGTGTTGATGCTACAGGAGTGGATGAAATTTGTCTGGAAATTCTGAAGGTGTTGAGTGCTGTTGGGGTATTGTGGTTAACACATATTTTCAGTGTTGTACAGAAGACTGAACAGTACCTCTGAATTAGAAAACAGGAGTTGTTGTCTTATTTTTGGAAAAAATAACAGGATGGTGTGTTTCATTTTTAGAATTATCAGATTACTCATCCTTTATAACAAAGCATATGTTAAGCTACATGAAAGGTAACTTCATCTAATAGCTGAGCCTCTGATCCAGAAGGAGCAGTGAGGACTATGTTTTGCTATGGAACAAACCACCACCTTTTTGTGTGTGCAGAGATATAGAAGTGGTCTTTGAAGTATGAAACAACTGTCCACATGTGATTTGTGGTACTGCAGATGGTATATGACAGTGTATCTAGGCATGTATTGTAGGAAATGATTCAACAATAGCATGTCTAGGGACCACTGCTTTATGTCCTTCATTCCTTGTATTTTATGAGCTAGATTTGTGACTTTATTCCCAGAATTAATTGGATTCTGACTTTTCTTTACTTCTGTTCATGGTTTTTCTAATCAGGATTTCAAACTGTAACAAAGATCTGACGAATATCCAGTTTAAGGACATAAGTGCTAAATATTTGTTGTTGTGGATTATGATGATGATGTCCTCTTAGTCTCATGCAATAGAAATTTGCTGCTAGAGTAGAAGGAACTCTCATGACAGGTCAAATTTAAAGCTCACAGAATGCCTAGACTTACTTTAATCACCTCCATTCACAGTGTTATAACAATGAAAACCTTAAACCATTACAACTACTACTGAGGAACCACTAACTCTGGAGATGCAAAAATAATGCACTATAAGTGGGCTTCACGTTTTTACTTGTAGTGTTTTGGTTGACTAAATGAAGAATTAGAGCAACCCGTACCCACCTAGGACTTATGCAGAAACCCGCGATGGTAGACTGGTTCATCCCTACCCCTTATGATGACAAACACTGAAGTGTGTTGAGCCCAGACTGGTTAACACAAAAAAAAAACAACTCAAATAATACCCTATTAAAGAAGGGAGAGATTATTGATACCACTGTTTTGATTTATGCTAATGACATCTATATTTAAATTTAATGCAATGAATGTGATGTACTGCATACTGATGTTTATTTGGGTGGTAGTTTATGGACCTTAGAAGTTTATATTGTCTATTTATTACTTCAGTATATCTGATGAAGTCTAGAGGAAAATGCAACGTAACTTAACGGAAATCTATTGTTACTACTTTTACCACTGCTGTTAAACAATGTTAAGGGAAGAGTGCCCATGTTGGACTTGCTCACTTTCGATTGGCTCAGTTGGCTCAATATGCAAATTAAGGTGTGAACAGGCAGGCCAGTTGCCTCCTGATGTGTCTCGGCCAAAGAGATCCCTCAACCTGGACACACCTCCCACAGAGCATTGTAAAAGCAGTATGTAAGCTGAACAGATTCAGTATGCATGATATCAAAACTTAGAAACCGCATTGGTCGACCATCATGTGGTCAACTTGCAGTTTCCAAGTTACCATAGTGTTGAACCCAAATCGACTGACTACACTACAGCAGACAAATAGTGTAGGTTGATATTTTGGGTTCGACGTTGTGTAGGGAGGTTGCAGTTGAGTGAGAAACAGGGAATTAGACCATTTCCTCACTGTACTGTGATCTCAGAGTTGGTATATTTAATGTTTGGGGGTTGTGGGGGGCATAGCCCCCCCTACAAAATAGTATAATTAATGTACCATTGTCTGTTGAGTGTAACAGTACGTTAATGTGCATAGCATGGGTGACTGATGTCTCCTCCTGCTATGTCGAACTCGTCGGACCAGGAAGTTCGGCTATCTCATTTCTGACATTCTGCCTTTTAGACATGTCGGAAATTTACATTTTCCATTGACAGTATGGTCATCGATGGAATCATTTTCAAGAATATAATAGAAAACCAACTAAGCACTTATTCATTGAATAAGAAGAAAAATAAAGCTTTTTATTTAGAAACTCATTTAAGGCTACTTTCCATCCTTTCAACCAGAAGATGAATGAGGCAGTGGTAACTGATTCTCAATAAGAGAAATTACGCATAGTAATCCTCAGTCAACTCAGGTTTCAAATGAGCAGGGGGCAAGTACCAAAAGTCCTTTTCAGAATTACCACCAGATCTTTAGTTAGTTCTTTTTGTTATTGTAGTCTTCAACATGCACTGAAAATGGGCTAAGGGAAGGAATGCTGGCTGGCTAAGAAACAGGCTAAGAAAGCAATTACAATAGGAAACAGAAAGGCACCAAAGAACGTCTCCCTGCTTCAGGAAAGTGACTCAGCAGTGACACATAGAAGCTCTATAGGTAATAAAGCAATGGCAGAAACATAAGGAAGATAGCAGACACTATTCATGATGGATGCCAACAACAGTCAGTTGTCAATGTTCAAAGTTCACAATACAAGATCAAAGCCTTGCAAGGCATTCAAAGAGCTGGCCTCCATAAAAAACAGGATAAAAAAACTCTATTGCCAACCCTAAAATCCAGAGTATTTAAAAAATGGATCCAGACTTCCTATTCTGATAGGAATATTGTTTTGTCAAATAGACACCTCGCAAAGAATACGACCTTAACTCTACCCATAAAGCTTGTTGGATGTGATGAATGAATTATATCACCCTGAAATTTTTCCAGCTTTTATGTCAAGAAAAAAATATGATTCATCCTATTTATACCAACAATATCATAAAAACTACTACCTCTAAAACATTTAAAAATATTGATTAAATCTCTTCAAACTAATTTATATTTAATTATGCATAATGATAAAGGTATTGGCCAACTTTTATAACTCACACTCCTCATTTCAGAACTCCTACTAGTAAAATGCCCCATAAATTAATTGTAGTCTATTTAACTGTGAATTATTACTTACACAAATAGACTCAAATTATTCAGTTATAGGTCTAATTAATATTTTGTAAATGGGCAGTAAACCCATCCTATCCCCACTAACAGCAGACTTAAAAATATTACTCATTTCACATTAGGATGTACTTATAATATATATCAAATGGGTTTCAAAATATAAAACATGATAAATCTTAACTTCCAAGTCTTGTGTAACACTCACCTCTTTAACCCTGAACTGTCCACAACATTAGAATAGATAGGATTACCTGCCCTACAATGCATTGCACAGTTTACTGATTAATCCAGATGACATCAAGGATAAATAGAAGGAGTACTTCAGAAATCTTCTGAATGAAGAAAACCACACAGAAGCTGTTCTGCTGCATGCACAGCCTAAGATGAAAGAGGAAGGAAATCCTGCTCAGAAGGCTCAGATGAAGTCGCAGCAGATATAATAAGCAAGTTGGGTGTATTAGGGGAATAATGGCATGGAGGGAGTGGTGTATCCTAGATGACTGGAAGATAAGTATTCTAGTGCTAGTGTACAAGGAGGAAAAGGGGTATTCTCAGTTATGGAAAGTTCAGGGTATCAAACTCATATAACACTGCATGATAGCACTGGAGAGGGTAACTGATAAATGAATGCTGAGAATTGTAGAAATTAATATGGGAGATTAGTCATTCAGATTCAGATCAGGATTCAATACATCTTACCTGATGTTTGCAGTGAGACCAGCAGTGAACAAGAAGCTGAGGATGAGGAAAGAGTCTAAGTCCATTCTTCTAAACTTGGAGAAAACATATGACAAGTTGCAGAGAAAGCTAATTTAGGCAGCAACAGAAGGAATTTGCTTTAGGTTGAGTCCTATAACAGTTCAAAGCCCTAGAAGCATTGGTAGAGTTAGTGGAGGCTACATACTAGGGCCTAGTGGCACAAGTATGAATATTTCACTGATTCAATCATGTATTGCCTGGGAGTGGGAGTGCATCAGAGTTCAGCTCAGAGAGCACTCCTCTTTAATCTGGTGATGAACGACATCCACAAGCAAGTCAGAGGGGACAGATCAACAAAGCTACAGTATGCGGATAATGTGGACCTACAAGCCAGAGGTGTAGCCAGGGTGGGGAGAAAAAGGCAGGTGCCCCAGATACAAGATGTCAAGGAACATGATCTTCATTGTTGCCCATGAGTTTCTGAATGCTAATAATGCATTTGTGAAAGCACAATACACTCCAGGTGTGGTTTAGTGATTATCAGCGTTTGGACAATGAATATCATACTAATAATGCATTTTGTCCAGGGCTGAAATGCTCAGTGCTCCCTGTAGCTGCAGCAAGCCACTAGTTAGATGTGTTAAAAGCAGTTAGTTTTCTAGAGTTTAAAGTAGAGAACTTTTTTTCAGACATGAGGACCTTTTTTTGTTACACCTTATCTTAAACTTGACTGTGACACCAATTCAGAAAACAGTGGCTCCACAAGGACTAACAACACCTTTTCTACATGGAGAGTCTGAACAAGAATTTCAGGAATAATAGCGGATTGAAATGCAAAGCTAAAAGAATATGGGATGGCACCAAGTGGATGTAATAAAAAAAAGTTGAACATTGAAATAAGAGGGGAAAATAGTGAAACAGTTGTACAACTTCAAGGAGGGGAAAACAGTGAAACAGGTGTACAACTTCAAGGAGGGGAAAACAGTGAAACAGGTGTACAACTTCAAGGAGTGGAAAATAGTGAAACAGGTATACAACTTCAAGGAGTGGAAAATAGTGAAACAGGTATACAACTTCAAGGAGGGGAAAATAGTGAAACAGGTATACAACTTCAAGGAGGGGAAAACAGTGAAACAGGTGTACAACTTCAAGGAGGGGAAAATAGTGAAACAGGTGTACAACTTCAAGGAGGGGAAACTAGTGAAACAGGTGTACAACTTCAAGGAGGGGAAACTAGTGAAACAGGTGTACAACTTCAAGTGTCTGGCAGGTGTCTTTGAGGAGAAAGGTGGTCTGAATGAGGCAATCAAAGCTAGAATCAGTGGTTGCTGCAGACAAATGGCAAAAAGTGTCGGTAATCGTGTGCTACAGAAGAACGCCAACGAAGTTGAAAACTAAGGTGTACAAAACTGTGGTGCAACCAGTGCTTTTGTATGACACAGAAACCTGGACAGTAAAGTCAGAGAACAGCAGAGGAAGCTTGTGGTGATAAGAGGAAGTGCTTAAGATAGTTATTAGGATGCACACTGTAAGACAGATGAAAAAATAAGGACATTAGAAAAGAAGTTAAAGTAGCCCAAATTATAAGAAGAACAGATTATCGTGTTTTTGTCAAATGTTCAGAAAGAAGAAAACAAATCTAAAGATGATTAGGGAGCAACGTGAATGCAGAAGATATATGGACACTTTGCCAAGAGATGGATGGATTGCATGACAGAAAACCTCTGATGATCATGTATAACTGTCAAAGAAGGTAGGAGATTAGCTCAGAATCGAGAGGTGGCAACAGTTAATATGACATCCCAACTACATGCAAAATGAGAAGAAGCAATAAATGGTGATCATGGTGATGGCAGTAGGAAGCATATGAGAATTTTGCATCATTAATGAAATCATTCATTATTACTCAGATTCATTACTCATTTTACTGTCATTGCAATGTCACAAAATCACTAATTAGTAATTCATGTTTTACTCCATCGGTAGTGGCAGGTATAGTTTGCTTTTCTTTCAGGTACATTTCGAAAGACATCCAATGCAGCAGCCATTAAAGTCTCTTAGGATTTAAACCAAAGTGTATGATTACACTTTCATATGAATCACTTTGGTGGAGTGAAATATTTAGACAAGGAACACAAAAGTTTGGTGTTATAGAAAACTGAGATATTTCTAGACCTTTCATTAATGTAGTCAGACCAAAAAAAATAAAACCAGGAATCAATACTGTAATAAATTAGATGTTATCCTTAAGTCAATCTTCAGACGGAAGTGGAAAATAAGTGAGATATAAGGTGAGGCTTTTTTAGTATTACACGTTTTATTGCTGATACATTTGGTAATCATGTGCATACTGGTTAGAAACTAGTTACTGCCCAATACTGTGTCAAAGAAATTAGTAACAATACTTGTGGTGGTAGTGCGGTGGTGGTGCTGTGGCAGCGTTGTCGCCTCACAATAAGACGTTGTCCTGTTCGATTCTCAGCTAAAGCGTCTTCTGTGTGGAGACATGCGTGAATGGGCGTACCTTCGTTGAAGGTTGTGCATCAGGGCCAGCAACTCGGCACGTAAAAATTCTACTGCCAATCATTAGTGGACCGGAGTTCCACTGTGGCGACCCCTAACAGGGAAAAGCCAAAAGACACAACAACAACTATGGATAATCAGTGTTCTTAACTCTGGATGGAAATAACCACTTTACAATAGTTATACTTTTGTTGAATATATTAATTGTTGAGCTTATGTTGTCAATAAAAGCAGTTGTCCATTGTAAGTGCGCAGACCATAAACTGTGGCCTTTGATTGTTGAAAGTGTAATTATGGATGTTGAGGGAGAGTATAAAGTTGCAATGTTTTGGAGTATCCCACTACTCTGAGATACACAGAGTTAGGAGGGGTGGATGGGGTACAGGCACTCCCATATCATGAATTCAAGGGTAGCTGAGTCCTTACAAATGGACTTCATTCATTTAACAGCACATTTTTGTATTTGCTGTTTTTACCAGTAGACTAACAGTTTAAATTTTATTATCACATAGCTCAGAGTTTAGGTATCAAAAGTGTTATATGGAGTAATACAGAAGTAAGTCTTTCTTTGTAAACAAAAGGTCTGCTTTTGGTTGAGTCAAAAGAATTGTGAAGCTCACAAAGAGTGATGTGTGATTATTTTTAAAGCAAACTGTAATGGTATCTGTATGGGACATGATATCTATAAGGGGAGAATGTCAGTACTGTTTATTTGATATGGTGTGCCAGCAATACCCATGTTTTTTTATCATTAGTCTTGTATATTTACACTTTGACAAGTTATGGTGTATATTCTTTCCATACTACTTTATTGTAAACTATTAAGTTACTTCAAAAACTACAGTACTGTATATGTCATTTTTTCATCTTTGCTTAAATAGATGAGTGAAAACCTGAGTGTTTATGCTATGTGCTGGTGAAGTGTAAAACACAAATTGAAAAAAATCCATAATCTTTTTTGAATATTATGTCCAATTTATTCCCTGCCTATTCCATTGCATTTCCCAGTATTATTCTGAAAAGAAAAGTGCAAACTTTGTTTAAAACTTAATTACTAAGTCCTGCATGACAACAATCTCTTTAATATGATAAAATTATTCTGATAACCCCAACATTCTTTGCATCCTACAGAGCAGTGTTGCTGTGCATTGCATAGTAAAACTAACAAGTCCACAGGTATAGTTGAACCTGTCCAGTCAGCTGTAACTAAATCGGGGCCAAGAATACTTTGACAAACTTGGTACTCTTTTGGCTTTTCCCAGCTAGGGGTCACCACAGCAGAACTCCCGTCTGCTAATGATTGTCAGTGGAAGTTTATGGTGCTGCATTGCCAGCCTGACGCCCAACCTTCAAAGAAGGCATGCCCATTCACATACACACCTACCTGCATATCTTTAATGTCACTCGACCATGGGGAGGACATGCAGACTCCACACAGAAGGCGACAAACTAAATAGCAGTATTACTTAATAAGCCCATCACTTTCAGCTTTATCTAGGCTGCGTGATATTTGCAGTAGTGGCACATTTATTCTTCCCTTAGCATTTGGAGGATATTTCTTGTCCCATGACCTGACACCATTTCTGTTCCATGACCAGACAGCATTTCCATTCCATGACATGACAGCATTTCTGTTCCATGACCTGACACCATTTCTGTTCTATGACTTGACACTATTTCTGTTCCATGACATGACACCATTTCTGTTCCATGACCAGACAGCATTTCCATTCCATGACATGACAGCATTTCTGTTCCATGACCTGACACCATTTCTGTTCTATGACTTGACACTATTTCTGTCCCATGACCTGACACCATTTCTGTTCCATGACCAGACAACATTTCCATTCCATGACATGACAGCACTTCCATTCCATGACCTGACACCATTTCTGTTCCATGACCTGATGCCATGTCTATTCCATGACCTGACACCATTTCTGTTTCATGACCAGACATCGTTCCATGACATGACACCATTTATGTTCCATGACCTGACACCATTTCTATTCCATGACCTGACACCATGTCTATTCCATGACCTGACGCCATTTCTGTTTCATGACCAGACATCGTTCCATGACCTGACACCATTTCCATTCCATGATCTGACACCATGTCTATTCCATGACCTGACACCATTTCCATCATTTACTATGTTACTCTGTGGCTCTGCTCTCCAGATAAGTCCAATGTCCTATAAAACAAGGAAGGTGAACGAACCTAAATGCCAACAAATGCATTATTGTACCCTTTGGGAACCCCACACTAACAATATGCTCCTTAGAGTTGACCCTGTTTTTCAGTACTTGGGAACTTATGTAAACAGTGGCCTAACTTTTGATCAACATGTGTCTATTGCTGTAAGGAAGTCCTTCTATATTGCACATCTTAGATCTAGGGATGCTATTGACCCCTTTACTCAGCCCTCATTAGGTGAGTCATAAAATATAATATCCCCTTTGGCATGTATCTGTCCAGACATGTGCAATAACTGGAATGCCTACAAAGATACCTAACTAAAAGGATGCAAGGCCTAAACAACATACAGACTACTAAAAGTTGACCTGCATCTGGCATACAAGGCATCCTCTAACCCAGTACTGATGGATTTACTGCACATCAGCAAGTCAAATAGCATCAAAAACAGCCAGTCTGAGGATCTAACTCTTTTCTGCAACATCAACATCAACAGAATGGTTTGGAGGGACAGGTATGTCCTGTAAAGGATACTGCTGCTGTGGAACAGACTCCTCATCCACATAAAACAAAGTTCATCTCTGTCCATATTCAAGCGCAACTTGGATCTATGGATGAGAAACAGAAAATTTACCCCAGTATTGCCCCTGTACTACTAATGGACAGAAACAGCTCCTAAATGCTTTATCTCATGCTTGGGTCAAAGTTATTTTCATTGGGTATGATATAAAATAATCGACATGAGATGGGTAAGGCCAGTCTATAAACAAATAAAGGTTCATTTTAGCACAGAAATTGAAACTGACTAGGCTTAAAATTGACTGCTAGCCTAACTTACTTGCACCTATAAAAGTACAACTATGTGTCCAGAATGTTTGTATTTTTCTGTAAGCTTTCTGTCAAGTCGTCCACTTGTAGTCACCTGAATAATCCGATTTATTTTTACATTTTAACACATTTTTTTATGATTTATTTTTATTTTCACTTTTTAAGTCAGCTTTTGAAGTTCATTTGACCCTACTAATATTTATTGATTAGGTTATAGTGCAATCTCAATGTTTTGCCTCTTAACAGATCTATACTGCATGTTTGCTTTGGTTGTGCATATACATAGCAAGAAGGTAACTTTATGCTACTGTATCAAATGCCATTTTGTTCTTCTTGTGCCATGTATGTGGAAATTTACCCTAAGGGTTTCACCTATGTCCCTTTTGGACAGAGGCAGCCAGTGCTGAACTTAGATTCGCTTTGCCAATTGCTTAATTTATAAGGGAACACGGGTATATCTTGGCTAGGCCTTTAAAGGCCCTAGGGCCAATAGCCTATTAACATCCAATGATCCTATGAAATAATCTTTTTGAATATCACTGATTAAAAATATGATGATGAAGTTATAATTTGTTAAATTTTGTTTTGTCTTTTGTAGCAGGAAGTTAAAAAAAAAGCATGTTCACAAATATTTACTACCTGTCTCTGCTTCTGAATACATATTTTAAGCCTGACAATGTGCATATATTTGTATGTGTGAGTATATGTCTGTACATGCATGTGTACCCTCCCTAATCCCAGTAACACTACAGTATTTGTTCCACAGTTAATCAGAGCTGGAAATTCAGATGCTTTTTTTCGTGTGTGTGTGTGTGTGTGTGTGTGTGTGTGTGTGTGTGTGTGTGTGTGTGTGTGTGTGTGTGTGTGTACCTGCGTGCGTGCGTGTGTGTGGCATGTGTGTGCGCGTGCATGTGTGTGTGTGTGTGTGTGTGTGTGTGTGTGTGTGTGTGTGTGTGTGTGTGTGTGCGTGTGTGTGTGTGTGTGTGTGTGTGTGTGTGTGTGTGTGTGTGTGTGTGTGTGTGTGTGTGTGTGTGCGTGCGTGTGTGTGTGTGTGTGTGTGTGTGTGTGTGTGTGTGTGTGTGTGTGTGTGTGTGTGCATGCATGTGTGTGTGTGAGCGCTGAATTTTGTCAGGATTTATACAGATGTTCTGTGCACCCGAGCAAGGCTTATGCCACACAGCAGTGATATACACTGTGCCGCTAAGCAGCTTGCTGTGCTCTGGTTTTGAATTCAGATCACGGTTAAAAAGCCACATGTCCATCAAAGCAGAACAGAGCTGGCAATTAGCTGTGGAGACAGGCAGCAACTGTATACCATCTAGCCTTGACTGTATCTTGTGATGCTTGAAGACAGCAGGTAGCACACACCAGTGCATAACAGAACAGGCTGTTAACTTACAGCAGATTGCAATTTCCTGCTGTCAAGTGTTCTATCTGGATTCTTACTGTTTCTGTAAATGGGATGGAAAATGAAATCTAGGACAGTAGGAATGAGGAATATGGCTAGAAAAAGTACTTGTAGAAAGGAAATAAAAAAGAAAAGCAAGTGGAAAAGGTATGATGCACTTTGTGGTGACAGGTACTTCTTTTTATGTATGTGAAGAGAAGGAATGATGGGAAAGTGAACAGAAAAATGGGGATGAATGGTAAGAAGAGTAGCCAGGGGCATCGAAATGGACAAACAAGCAGGTTAAAAACAGTATATGCAGGGCTGGATGTGTATGCACTAAGTGTGGAAAAGATGGGCAAGACAGAAACAAACAGATGGTGGACAAATGATGGTGGGACGGAGTGGACAAAGCATAAGCTACAGAAAGTACAATGGGATGAGGTTACATCTTGATGAGACAGAGTGGGATATGGACATGTTCCCTATCAGCCAGCCCAAATTGTTGTCAGTTTAGTCAAGAAGATGGTTCAGCTTGATTAGGGTAGCTAGTAATACATAATATTGTAACTAGCCACATTTTCTTCTGCTAATTGTTTAAAACCTTGCTTGTAACAACTCACATACTTGTCTGCCAATTGTTAATACTCTGTATAATTGAATTGCCTGAGGAGCTTTTTTTCTCTCCAGGTCTCTGCTTGGAAGATCCTATAGTTGATCGTTACTACTATGATACTAAAATTTAATAAATTGTTTTCTAGTCCTGAGGAGCTTTTCTCCCTGGGTCTCTGCTGAAAATGAGCTAAAAGCTCAGCCGGCCTAACCCAGTTAACAAATGTAAAATAAATCAATAAATAAATAAAAATAAATAAATACTGGCCAACCCCTTCTCTGATGGCCTGAGGACAGCTGCCTATCTGTTGAGCATATCTGTAGGAGGGGCATGGTGACTGCTATCGAGTATGTCATTACTCTCTCACGTCTGCCCAACAGAGGTTGCACCCCACCCTTCCCAGTGACGCAATCTCAGCCCTTTCACATGTCACAGCTGAAGCCCCAGTGGCTATTGGATAACTACAACAGCACCTGCAGCTCAGCATCATTATTTTCACCTGCAGAAGGGATACAAAAAGGAAAGGTTGGCATCTGTGAAAATGTCCTGCAAATGTTACAATTATTATAGAACAATTTAGTAGATAGTTTAAAAAGTAACCATATTGTGTCAAAAGTTCCTGCTACTTCCTGTGGCAGCCAACATAGTTTGCCTCTCACTTTTCCTGTGATAACAGAAACAAGGTGCAAAGTAGCTTTCACAGACAATCGTAGGTAAGATACAGATATTGGTGCAAAACAATACTCTCACATGATAAAACAGTTCTGTCAATGTGCTCACAGCTTCACAACTAAGGCATGGCCCAGAATGTTTTTGCAGGATGGCAATAACCAGATATGGTGACCATAGCATCACAGCTGAACAGCTATGCAGTACTTCACAATATGCAGCAGTGCTATGACAGACAAGCAACAGGCACAATATGTCCTTGTATCTATAACAGAGAAAAGCTTTTATTAGAAACACAGCTCTAAATGACAGAAAAAAGGTTAAAATTGTACTTCGAGAAACAATAGTAATTGTAAATAATCAAGCCTTTCCTGCATTATTTCTGCTTCCCAGTACTGGAAATAATCAGGGTTTCAGCATTGCAAACCATAATACTCATTCCTGCACTGCCCACCAGTTCTACAGATGTCAGGGGTTTCACTCATCAGCTCATCCAGGTCAATCCAGACATCCACCTTCAAAAACTGACCTTGGTAGGATCCCAACAGTTGCTCCCTTGACTGTCTGTGTAACAGGTCATACATAGCCTTTCCCTGCTTTGCACAGCAGGCATTTTTTCCTTGAGGGATATTAGCACTGATTGCCTTCACCACAAATAACTTGTAAAATAAAATAGTATCCTATGATTCATGCTGGAAATGTGAATTCTGAATGATGAGCAATACAGCCTTCCACCTCTGTGAAGCATGGCGGGTTCATGCTCAGGCAGCTTGCATAATCCCTCATTCATAGTGTATCAGTGATTGGCTGTGAACCATATATGCACATTATGTCTCCTGTATGCCTCACTGAAATATTGCAGTTCATAGACATTCGCAGGCCATTGCCTCATTTAAACACATTTTGTGCAAACTGCTAGTTGCTTGCATCTTAAGCAGACATTCTTTCATTTTAAATGTCAAAGTGCACATCAGAAAAGGAAAAGAGGCAGCAGCAGCACTAGGTTTTAACATTTTGATACACATTTTTGGAAACAGAGATGCAACTCTTTCAGAATACACATCCAGGCAGATTTACACATTATTTTGCAATACTGCAATACGTTTTATATCTCTGGTATGATGTGCAAGTAATCTCTTGCCCTGAAACAGAGCCCGGGTGAATACATTAATCTGCAATATGGCTTTCTGCAACTTATACCTGCACATAGTCCATAATTAGTATATGTAGTTGAATATCTACACTACACATGAGGCAAGACAGCTCACTATTAGGGCTGCCTATAGCATTCTGTATGTCTTACACTTGCATTCTCTGAGCTTATGGTTTGAAACACATGCAGTGTGCCCCCATATATAACTGCAGCATCGCATTACACAAGACCACTCTCATATGCTGCTGTATAGCTGTCACTATTATTGTTATCAGTGAAGCCTTCAACTACATATCCCTGATGGTCTTTGTGTAGCAGCCACTCTGGCTATAAACATGTACAAGTATGTCCATACCACTTCTCAGGAGGTATCCCATTTTCGATATCACTGCATATGTGTGATACGTTCTGTGTTCCACTCCTTGTCCAAACCTTCACTATATACCTATGGCAATTCACCATTTGTAAATTGCAGCCTACTGACCCCTGATGTCACTGACCTACAGTTACCTCTTGTTTAAGTTAAAGACTTCATGTCCTGTAGCGCAGATGGGTGGCAGAGATGAGAATTTAGCCAAGCAGAGTAAGTCTACCTGTTACATGTACTCAGAACAATTTGGTGCAATATGTTAATTAAGAAGGATGCTCATCAAAGTGTATGGGAGCAGTTCTAGGAGGCAGAGGTCCACGATATCAGTACTGTTACAGATGAAGTCACACAACTCAGCAGTGTAATAGGTGAGTCACTGACAAGATCAGGAGAACCTGCAAGAATGCATGAAGCAGAGAGAGAGCATCAAATTGAGGGGCAACTGCTTACTGCAGGCCCATTGCAAACCTAACCGATGAGGAGGAGTTCCTAGTATCCTTGAATGAAGAAGATAAAATAACAGGTATTATACCTGGAGGAATGGGCACAGGTTCTAGGAGTGGATAACACCCACAAGTCTCACAAAGAAAAATGCCAAGTTAGGAACCATGTAGCAGCTTTGTACTGTTGGATAGCAAGCCACAAATAACACTGCATATGTTTCCCACAGGTGCTTCATTTGTTCAGGGAAAATGGAATAGCAGAAGCATGTATGATGTGTGCATGCAATGTTCACACTGAAAAACCATTGTAAGGTCACAGTGTACTCTTGTAGGTCTAAAAATACATTACTGCATCACCCAACATAGTGGGAAAAATAACTTGCAGACTCTATTCAGGTCACAATTCCACAGTAACACAGCATCCCTCTCATGTGGGTATCTATTCCTGCTGCATAAGCTTGTCCGATGACTTAACACCATGGTCATGTAATGGCAGCCTCTGTCAGTCACAGTTTCTTAGATTCCTCACCTCTCTGTCACTATAGTGCATTGTGCAAGACACAGCATACCCTTTACAATCAGGCACCAGTTACTACCTTTGGTGCCATGTCCTTCCTAGATTGTGATGTCAGACAGGTGTCAGTGTTCCTTGGTGACCCACTACAACTTTTCTCTTTTTTAATTTTTCCAATAGTTTTGAATTTCTAATACAGGTATGTATTGGACCCCATTCCTATATCAAAGTCTGATTAAAGTTCATGGAATAAGTATTCTTTTGGTCTATGATAGCCAAAAGTGCTCTTCACAGCACCTGCAATATGCCCTGAACTGACTTCTTTTGCAATTCATATGGCATTACATGTATTGGTCGCATAGCTAAATAAGACTGTAATATCTTTTTAATGAGTCCCATTGCTCCTACTACTACTGGAACTGCCTGGGTATCCTTTTTCCAAGTTGTCTTTGTTTCTGCCTGCAAATCTTGGTATTTTATGACTTCGTGTCTCTGTACATAAGACATTGAAATTACTGGGTGTAGCAATTTCAGTGACCAATGCTACTTTTGTTTTCTTTTCATTAACAACTAAATCTGGTTTTCTTTCATCCATTTTTTGAACTGTTGGTAATGGGTGATCCCATGTGATATAAACTTCATAATTTTATATAATGCTTTGTGGCTCATGTTTCAAATGCTTCTCATCTGCTTCATTATTAAAATGTTTGAACAATCCCCAATGCAACAGTATTGTCACATTATTATGCCTTTCTGCCATTCATACACAGCATCAAGATGCATGACTGTTTCCAATTCTGTTTTACAAAACCTGCATCTGTCTGTTTCTCTGACATGTTCAATGGATTTGTAAACCAACATGTAAGTAGTCCACTATACTGGGATGCCAATATTAACTTTTCATCTTTTCATCTCCTGTGTAGAGTATGTGGTAATGTTCAATGCACAGTGTGACTTGACTATGCACTGTCTAGCTTAGCCTTTGACTAATACTGCATGTACCTTCTTTATTATCTTGGGCACTGTACTGTCACTGTATGCTTGCTATAAACCCACAGAGCACAACTAGATGCCATTGCACTGCTGATGTAAAAGTACTGTGGCTATTTCTGTTTCATGCAGTGTGGTCCAGTTGCTGCTCCTGGCCTGTCATTGCTAGATGATACAATTATTTTTTTCTATAACAGATGCAGCTATAACAGGTCCAGGGGTTCCCTAGATGGCTATCCGGTCCCCATGGTTCCGAGTAATCATGTTGTGTAGCATGCACCATACTATGACTGTCTTGCAGGCAGTGGCAGGAGTGTAATACAGATCCCCCAGATATATCCAGGTAATGGGACCATGCCGTGAATAGACTGAACACACTATGATGTACTAGGTAATAGGACTGTGCCATGAACAGGCTTAACACACTGTGATGTATCCAAGTAATGGGACTGTGCCATGAACAGGCTGAACACACTATGATGTATCTAGGAAATGGGGCAGTGCCATGAACAGGTTGAACACACTATGATGTATCGAGGTAATGGGAGTGTGCCATGAACAGGCTGAACATACTATTTATGATGTTTCTGGTTTTTGCATGGGTGATGCTATATTGTATTTGGGTGATGCTGTAGGAACTCCTTACAGGTATTATCAACCAACACTGCAATGGGCATCCTGGATCACCTGAAATAGTGTAGGAAAACAGTTATAAATTTCTGGTTTTCTTGTTTAGACTCCATGACTAAGACATGCTACTCCGTGCTCTTCTCTGTTTGAAAATGTTTGCTAAACATAGCTCCATGCCACAGTATGAAGCATATACCTGTAGAATAAATTATTGGCTATAATCAAGGTTACCTAATACTAGAGGTTTACTTAACTGTACCTTTACATTTTGGAATATTTACCCATAATCTGATCTCCAGATGACATTATCTGGCTTAATGTTTTGGATGAAGTTTGTGGGAGGAGTGGCAATGGTACTATAGTAACAGACAAACTTGCTGCAGTATCCCACTGTTCCTCGTAATGCCATGAGATGTTCTTTGGCTACAGGTGTAAGCCATGCTGAGTCTTCCCACCACCTCCTAATAACCACAGTATGATACTTTGCCATTTCTGCCTGTCCTTCAGTTGTCTCTATCTACTTTATCTCCTTTACTGAACACTCTTTCAGTGTGCCAAACACCATTTCATTTTAATAGCTAATAGCCATGAGGTCTCCCTTCAGAAAGGCTTTATGCTCCCTCACCACTGCTGTAAAGATACACTTCTGTAATAAAATGATCAGTCACAGCTTTTAAGAAAGAATAAATGAAAACTATTTACTTTTTAAAATACTTGGTTCTACATACAAGACAGTACTGCAACAGCTGTAATACTGTATTATATCTCACATGTACAAGACAGTATTACAGCTGCTCAGGTAACAGAAAAGAAAATGTTTCTAACTAGTAGAGAAATGGCAAGAAAAAATGACATCTTAACTACCATAGCTGCCATTTCCATTGACATATAGATCACAGGAACCCCTGGATAAAAACAAAGTAAAACAAGTTTGTGATCCCAGAAATGCTTTTTACTAATTTTCTCAGCAAGGTAGAATTTCTCAAATCCATTTAAGAGCTGCAGACTAAAAGAAGGTGATGGAGAGAAACAGTCCTATTTCACTCTACTCCACAGAGATTATAGGGATTTCAAACACAAACATAATCTAGACTTTCTTGTTTTAAAACAGCTGTAAAATACACAAGGAATTCCATACCATGATAAGGAAAAGAAATCAATGTGAGTAAGTTATCCCATTTTATTAATGAAAGCAGTCATCATTTCTACACTTCTGATGAAATACATAATTATTGGCATTTCAAAATCTGAGAAAATATAATAAATCATCTGACATTTTTAGATGCAGTGATGTAGTATGCTATGAATACTTGCATTTGTGATAGAATGTGGTTGTTGGATATTTTGGAAGTAATTAAATGAAAAAAAATGCTGAATAAAGGAAGGTAATTAACTATTTTGGATTATAAGCAGCTGCTGAGATCATCCAAGCTCACAACGCAAGGATAGAAACTCAAAAATCCAATTCTTTATTCTCCTTCATCTTGAGACAGACAGCAATTAGGTCATGTTGTTTGTGTATCTCTGGACAGTAGGTGGACCAAACTCACAGCCTCCTAAAAGAGTACTGAACAAGCTTTACACACTGCCTGCCAATGAGAACTCTTTCTTTGAGGTTCATCACAGTCAAAGTGAGAATAATGAAGTGTCAGACAGTGGGGTGTCTTCCCCCCAAGGGGAGATCCAGAAGCGCTTGAAAGTAGGGATCTTTAATGAGTTTGACATTTAGTCATATTCTTCATGTGACAAAGGATAAGGAATACTCAATCCTTTGCAGAGTGCACTAATATTGATGAGTTTGTTTATGTGATCTTATTTGTTCTGGGCATAAACAGTGGAATCTGCAATTTCTATTTAAATCAGTATCCAAAGAAGCACATCAAAAATATGAACCCAAATTACCCCACCTCTTCACAAGAGACTAACAGACAAAAGTTATGAATAATGCTATAACCCTTCATGGAGGAAAGTTTTGTAGTTAAACAAGGTGCCCATTACAAACAAGACCTCATTTTGAAACTGGTCACTTCTAACATAAAATAATAATCCTTGAACTAGACAATCTGATGTTGTCAATTTTCATTTTATTCTTGACATATGGGTTTGGTTCTGAAAATTGGAACTGACTCGGCCATTACCACAGCTCGTCATCACCAAAAACTCTCAAGCTTAACCCTTACCCATAATAATCCTCTCCCAGTTACCTCAGATATTGTCTGCTGCTTTTGTTGTCAGATGTGATTCTCCATTGCTCTCAAGCTAAGTGACAATTTTTGTATTTTGAACTTTACTTCTACTTCTATTACAGTCATTTCTGTAATATAACGAATCATCTACCTGTCCTTACTTTTTTGTATACTTCAGTGTATTTTATATTTGTTCTCCCTTGTTTTCCATTCCCAGTATTTTATATCTTCTTTACATTCATGTAATCTTGACTATCATTGCTGATAGTACTTTCTTTGAACCTTTTTTACTATTTAAAAAATTTTAAGATTTAGTTGTTCCAGTTGTTCTTTTGTGTGTGTGTGTGTGTGTGTGTGTGTGTGTGTGTGTGTGTGTGTGTGTGTGTGTGTGTGTGTGTGTGTGTGTGTGTATACCTGCTTTGTGCCAGGTTTTAATCATAGATATGGCTGATAAACCTAAAGCCCCTTCTGGCTTTAAGAGATGCCAGAAATCTGGACATAAAATTCCTTTGTTCGATGCACATTTACTGTGTGTATACTGTTTGGGGCCTCTCCATCTCAGAGAGGACTGCTCCATCTGTCACTCATTCAGTCATAGGGTCTTAGTGGATAGGAAAAACAAGTTATTTCTTAAAGGGCTGCTACCATCTACTTTCAGTGAAGCCATATCTGGATCACTGACATTTAGAAGCAAAACTGATGTCTCTTTTCACTCTTCATCTTTTTCTTCCAGAACTTCAGAAAAGGCAAAAAAAGAGGTGCTTGTCAGTGCCTACATCCCCATCGGTGCTGACTTGCAAAAAGCCTAAGTCTTCGGTTCCTCCAGTTTCCATGAAACAGGCAGACATTTTACCTCAGTCCTTGATTCCAAAGGACTCCATGGAGCTGAGTCGATTGGATCCAAAACAATCTTTGACAACAGAGATTATGGTGCAGAAAACTGTTGTTTAATCAGCACCGAACATATTGGTGCAAGAATCTACCTCAGTGCCTACTGCATCGGCCCCAAGCAATAAACCTGAAGATTTCTCTATGATTCCTCTACCAAGAACATCCTACTCCCAATCCTTTGATCTCTTTTCAGAAAGGTCCAAATCACCCTCTGTCATTTCCCTCCATTCCACTACAAGCCTGAATGAGGATGTTGTGGAGAGACTGGTGAATAAAATTCTATGGGTAAGACAGGGTCTGCTTCAGCTCTGACTCCTATGGGTCTAATGTCCGAGTCTTCTTATACACCTCTGACACTTCCTCCTCTGACTTCTGCTGAAGCTTCAGAGCCTTCTTCTCTGAGCTGCCCAGTGCCAACCACATCAGATCCAAAGATATCCTATCTACAAAACTGTATCTTGCTCTGAGCTCTTCAGTTCAGTCAGAACCAGAGACCTCTTGGACCTATGTCTGTCCTGTTGTCTCCAAGGTGCCAGAGTCAACCCCTATTATTTTGGAGCCTTCTCTGTGTCTTGGGGCCTCAGCATGGATCAGTTTAGCTCTGGCTTTGGTCTCGGGAGGTGTTTCCTTGGAGCGGGGACTGACCACAGTTCCTAGGCACTCTTTCTCTGTTCTGGGCTCAATTCACTCTTTGTATGGGACAGCTTTTGAGACTGTGGAGAGACCATCAATTACAGCAGTCAGTCATTCAGATCCTTTTACCTTGGAACAGGTGTCCTTGCCTTCCTCCCATCCAGATATTCAACCTGTGCCTCCAATGAGTCAGCAGGATCTGAAATTGCTGGATTCCTAAAAAGAAATTCCCACTTCTTCTGATACCTCCCCAGATCATCCCACTGAGGAGGTCTCTAAGAAGAAAAAGTGCAAGAGGAAGCACATGGATTCCCCAGATGAATCAATCACTGACAACACTGTCTTCGATGAAGAGGAAGGATACCCAAGGTTAACCCCAGATGGTGTCTCCTTTGGAGACATCCTGGAGAGTTTGAAGCAAAGGGGTAATTGGAAGGCCCAAAATCCTTCCTCTGAGGAGCTGGTGTACCCACAGGCTTCTTGCACTTGTCCATTTACCTCTTGGGTGATTCCACCACTCATGAGCTCATTGAGTTGATCTCTCAGTAAGCATGGACGGCCCCTGACACCACAGAGCCTATCCCCAGGAGATCTGACAAAGTTTTAACTGCCCCAGGAGATGAGCAATTCTGGTCTAAAGGTTTAGCTTTGATGTCATGGTCATAGCAGCTGCAACTAAAAAGGAACTGGCTGAAGAGAGTTCCTCAATCCATCTGCCTAACAGAGAGTCTTGATCAATGGATAGAGTTGGGAAGCAAGTCTATGCATCATTGACCTTTGCACTAAGGTTCTTTAACCTTTTGGCACACTTTACCAGACTGCAAAGGGATATAATCAAGGAGTTATCAGATAACCTGTCAGGAGCCATTTTTAAGGAGGTCCAAGAAAGAGTTACTTCCAGTTGGCTACCTTACAGTCTGTGTCAAACGTATCCATGGGAGTCATTGCTCATGCAGCCAAAGAGATGACTAGAGCAACAGATTAAGGCATTGCCATTAGGAGACATGTCTGTGTAATTTTGTGGAGCCATTCAAGTCTTCATTTGTCAATGCATCTTTTGATGGATCTTCCTTATTCGGACCAAAAGTTAAAGACACATTTTCCAGATGTGAGAAAGATGGAAAGACTCTTTCTGCTGTAGGTGTATGTTTTCCACTTATCAATGACCATTCTCTAGACATTAGAGAAGCAGTGGGTAAATGTTCAAGAAGTCCCAATGGCTTTTTCAGGACACGTGGAGGGAGTTCCTCCCAGGGCCAGAAAGGGAACTTGAATGGAAGACATCATCCATGCAGCAGAGGTGGCCTGTAGAACCAGGGTTTCAGAGAGTCATTCTTTGCAAACCCTTTCATTGCTCCTGAAAGGATACCCAATTGTCTTCCTCTGGAGGGAGTCAGGGGACATCTATCCCTGCATCTCAAAGCCTGGCTACAAATATCTTCAGATACTTGAGTGTACAGGATTATTTCCAGCGGTTATATCATACCCTTTTCCCTTCCTCCTCCCATATGCAGGAAAATCCTTGATGTTCCACCCAATAAGAGGGAAGAAGCAGTTCTTCAAATACAAAACTGCTCAAAAAAAAGAGTCTTCCAGGAAGTCTTACCAGACCAGGTAGAGTCTGGAATTTATTCAAGATTCTTTTTAGTGCCAAAAAAGACAGGGGAATGGAGACCAGTTTTGGATCTAAGTGCGCTGAACAAGTCAGTTCAGCAAACCAAATTCCAGATGGTCATGGTACAGTCCATTTTTCCATTTCTAGAAAAGGATGATTGGATGTGCTCAATAGATCTCCAGGATGCATATTACCATATCAAAATGGACAAATTCTCCAGAAGTATTTTTCACATCTGGCTAAGAGCCAGTCATTATCAATTCAGAGTTCAGCCTTTTGGCCTCACCACAGCCCCCAGGGTGTTCACCAAATGTATGGCAGTAGTAGCAGCTCACTTGTGACTGAGACTGCAGGGATTCTAAGTGTTTCTGTATTTAGATGACTGGCTTATTACCACTCTGACCAGGCATCAGTTAATAGAAGCAAGAGATCATGTCCTTCAGACTTGTTCTTACTTAGCTTTAACTAAAAATTTTTAAAAATTACAACTGACTTCACTCAAACCTTAGAGATCATAGGAGAAATTCTAAACACAAAGACTTCCATAGCCTCTCTTCCTCCTGCAAGATTATAGAAAATCAGAGTACAGGTTCAGAAGATAGTCAACAACAGGAAAGTGACTGCACATCTAGTTCTGCAAGTCCTAGGGACCATGACAGCTGCTATAACTCTAGTTCCTATGGCAAGATACCACATGAGAATATTACAATGGCTGCTAGGGACTCAGTAGTCGATGCTGCACCAATTCATGTCAGACTTGATTTCAATCACCAATCTTTGCAAAGGAGATCTAGCTTGGTGGATACACTCCAAAGAAGTTATTCTAGGCCACCCCTTATTCCCTTCATAACCCAAGGCCATAGTGACCAAGGGATGCCTCCCAGATAGGGTGGGGGGGCACTATTTGGGCAAGACTGTCCAAGGCACTTGGTCCACCATAGATGCCAACTTACATATTAATGTCCTGCAACTGAGAGAAGTGCTGTTAGTGTTGAAGGTCTTTCAAACTGCTCTTCCATAAGGGATAATTGCAATTCAAACAGACACTATGCCAGTGGTTTGGTACATCAACAAACAGTGAGGAACCAAATCCTATCCCCTATGTTGAGAAGCTCTCAGAGTGTGGCAGAGGGCTATCTCTTCCAACTGCTTTCTGAAAGCAATGCACATTCCAGGGTGTTCTAATGTGATATTAGACAAACTAAGCAGGTGCTTTCTCCTGCCTCATGGGAGGTCTCTCAGTCCAAACATGGTGGAAAAAGATTTTCCATCATTGGGGCCAGCCTTGCTGTGACCTATTTGCCTCTCCCCTAAACAAGTGCAGCAACTACTTTACCCTGATCCCCCCACTGCTGGAGTCACCAATGGATGCTTTTCTGCACACTTGACCCTCTGGACTTCTTTATGCCTTTCCCCCCGATTCTCATGATCCCAAATTTCTACAGAAAGCAATCAGGCTGAAGAGCAAAGTGATCCTCATTGCACCCTATTACCCTCCACAGATATGGTTTCCTTTGTTTTGGTCTTATCTGGTTCAACAACCTTGGATTCTGAACCCAGCTCCAGACCTACTGTCCCATCCAGAATGATTAGTCCATCTGAATATTCTGAACCTCAAGCTGACAGCTTGGTTTCTCCAGATCCATTAATAGCCAGACAACCTATGCTCTCTTCCCCGGTCCATCATATTCTTCTAACCTATCATAAACCATCTACCCGTAAACTTTACACTAGCAAATGGAAAAGGTTTACATTTTGGGCTTGTGACAATAATATTGACCCTTTTTCAGCACCTATTAATAAAATTCTAGAAGTTTTAGCTTCACTTTTCTATACAGGAGCTTCTCCTTCTACCACTAAAATTCAGCTAGCAGCTATTTTCAGTTTTCATAATGGTTTTGAAGAATCCTCTCTAGCTTCTCATAAGCTTAGCAATGCCATTTTAAAAGGGACTCTCTTGCTAAGACCTCCTTTTAAAGACCCTACTCCACCTTCAGATCTAAACTTGATGTTGCAAGCTATTGTTCAACCTCCTTCCAAGCCAGCTGCTGATTGTGATTTAAAGTTTTTATCCTGGAAGACTGCACTTTTAGTGGCTATAACTTCTGTTAGGAAGATTTCAGAAATAAAAGCTTGTCTTGTAAGCCACCCTACTTGATTTTCACAAAGCCAGGGTTTCTTTAAGACATAACCCTTCCTTTCTAATTGAGGTAGTCTCTGAGGTGAGTATCACCAGACCATTGATTTGCTCGTGTTCTTTCCCAACTTCACCAACAAATGTGAATATTGTTTACATTTGTTAGATGTTCACAGACAACTGCATTTTTATTTGCACAGGACTAAGGATATCAGGAAATCTGACCAATTGTTTACTTCTTTCTCAGGTACAAAACTTGGTAAACCAGTGAACAAGGTGACATTGGCTAGATGGCTGAAAGACTGTATAACTTTCTCTATAATAAAAAGGGAGTTGAGTTACAAAACAAATGTTAGAGCACATTCTACTAGGGGTGTGGCTACTTCAGCAGTCTTTAATTCTAAATCTTCTGTGCATGATATTTGTGCAGCAGCTACTTGGGGTACTCCCCATACCTTTATTATTCGTTACAAATTAGATGTGGTATCCATGGGGAAGAGAATCATTTGTCTCAATGGTGCTCAGGAATATCCTTCCTTGAGTGCTTTTGAGATCAAAGGTAGGTGGGGACTCTGTCCCATATGCTGAGAATAAAGTGAAAATTGACAACATCAGATAAAGAAGTTGTGTACTTACCATAATGTTCCATCTGTGTTGTCCATTTTCAGTTACCCTCTTCTCCTCTCCCTCCATCCCCCTGCCATTGGATTCTTAGTGGAATGGACAGCTAACATAATTGTTGATGACATATGCATATAGTTCCAGATATGGTCTCTGTGAATGTTTTGGGATTTTCTTTCTCTTTCTTTCTTTCTTTCTTTCTTTCTTTCTTTCTTTCTTTCTTTCTTTCTTTCTTTCTTCTGCAAACTTGATCTGAGGTAACTGGGAGAGGAGCATTATGGGTAAATGTTAAGCCTGAGAGTTTTTGGTGATCACGAGTTTAGTAACGGCCGAGTAGGATCCAAATCCATATGTCGAGGATAAATTAAAATGGACAACATAGATGGAACTGTATGGTAAGCACATAACTTCTTTTTTCTAAGAGTCAGAAAACAATAATGATGCTCTGCTAGTCCATGTACTAAACTAGAAAAGCAAATTCATTAATCACAATGATAAATCTCTCCTGAACCAGAGTTGTACCCAGAAATTTTTGTTTTGTACGCACACCTTATTTTGCTGCCTCCAACGGCATAACATTTAAAAAAATCTACATGTTCCTTAAATGTTTCCCCTAAACACTTACAAATGTGCACATCATTTTTATCACTTTTGAATAAAAGGGGCCATTTTAGAGTAGCTTTCCTATGTCAATGCATGCTGTTTACAGATCTATCATGCAAATATTACTTCAGGCATTTCAATATGTTCTGGGCTCCATAAGCCATACAATTTCAAAAGGAATACATAAACATGTACTCAAATGAATATACTGAGTATGCCAAGCTATGACCATGCATTTAATAAAGTGTGCAACACCATACGTTTGGATTAAAAAAAAACAGTAATTTTAGTGCAGGAGGAAGTAAAGGAAAGCTCCATCTTAATATATTGTTTCAGGTAATCACTTGATATTTTTAGACTTGTTTGTGATTATGTGTGTGTGTGTGTGTGTGTGTGTGTGTGTGTGTGTGTGTGTGTGTGTGTGTGTTGTATGTTTGTGCGGTGTGGGGGCATACCCCTATAGTGGGGTGCAGGAAGCTTATCACCTGTAAAAAACAACTTTGAAGGAGACGGGGATGCTGGGAGGTTTGTCTACATGCAAAAATAAACTGAAAAGAGAACAGCATTGTTCGACATTCACAATGCTCTGGCATTTTTGTAGCTTTTAAATTTTGGGTCTCACATTCACTAATCACAAAACTACAATAGAGAGACATTTGTTAATTGATTTATCAAAATTTCTGCTCTGCATGAAGAACATCTTCTGGTGCTTGAACATCTTTGTTTTCTCCCCTTGATGCTCTATGTATTTTGGTTAACTAAAATGCTTTTTAGTAAAAATAAAAGGTTATTTGTTACCACATAGTAAGAATATTAGCTGTGAATGTCTTTTTAGTTGAATGGTGACAGAAGAATGGAATCCTTTGCTGAAAATGTTTTTACAGAAAAAGAAATGTGAAATTATGAGAGTGAAGAGGAGTAGGGGTGACAGCAACGGTATTCCATAGGTGATAAAAACGGATTCAGCTAAGTGTTTATAATGTTCCAAAGAGAAGTTTGGCTTCAGCTCTTCCAATTAAATACTGCAAGTGGTGGGTGTCGATAATATAGAATTTCTACAAATGTGTTGAGTTACCTTAATACCAATCAGGCAACACGCTGTTGAAGTGTAAAATAGGATGAAAGAAGTGAGCAGTCAAGCAGAACATGTAGATCAGTGAGTGATTGCAGTGGAAGTTAAGGTTTACAAAATAAATGTGAGGCTGACTGGTGTTAGATGGAGAGTAAGGTATGGATTTGCTGGAGTCTGTGAAAGCAAAAATATTGTAGTGGAATAGCTTCCTCAATAATCACTGAGAACCATAAAAGGTGTGTCAGTTATCTTTCAGAGTTATTCTAGTTAAAGTTCTATTGACATATAAAAAGAACATATTTATGGTATATGTACCATTCTGGGAGAAAAGTGTGTTGTATGGGGTCAAGCAGTGCATGTGGACCATGATTGTTCAATACTGTCTTTTGACAGATATTGCAGTTTATTAGTGGCTTTAGGGAATGTAAGTGACAGAAGTTGAAATAGAGGCTGTCTTTTCTGCTGTGCTGAAAGTGTTTCCACAGATGAAATGTTGACTTTTGCTAGAGAAGAGGAACTGATGGCTACATTAAACAAGAGACCGATTACATTAAAGTTACAAAGCTGGGTGACTGAAGCAGTCTGGTGGGAGTGCATAAGGAATGAGATGAGCAGAAGGGGGTCAAATGGATAAGGAAGATGATTTTTGTGTAATACAGCAGGGAGGGGTAGCTAAAAATAATTCATATTTCTCTGTGAAGCACTATGAGCAGAAATGTTTGTAAACATTGCCTGCTGGAATATGGTCTAGAGGATCAAACATCAGGAGATCTGACCTATTTCTGGTAAAACGTAATTTAAAGATTTAACTGCTGAAAAAATGAGCTGGCTCTTGCGGGTTCCTATCACATAGGCGAACTTTTACAAGTTCGAACCACATATGGTAGAGACCATACATTCAAATTTCTAAAAGTTCGAGTGTCTAAATGGAAATCTCCATAAGCAGAGGTTTCCATTCACTTCAATGTGGTGTGATCTTGGAGATGGTATATTTAATTAGCGGGTGGTGTGGGGGTGCAAGGGGGCTTGCCCTCCTGCTTACAACAATTTATTTTTTTCTCCGTTGTGTTTTTATTTATTTTTTTTATGTAGTTGACATTCTGTATCTTCGAACATAATTGTTCGACCATTAGGTGTTCGGAGTTACGGAACTTCAACTATCTGATATAGACCCTTATCTTACAGCTGTCATAATTGTAGTAAAGAGTATTAAACGGGGGGAGGGGCACATTCATATTTCTGTTCAGACCTGAAGTACCCGAATGGATGATAGTATATAAAGAAAAATACTGGCACATCCAGTCATTTAAAACAGATTGTTCAAATATTCTTCTTCTTTTAGGTTCATAGGTAAGTACTAGGCTAGCTACACTTACAGGCCATTTTAAGCCAAGCCAGTTTCCCTTTTTGCGCTCAAAATAACCTATCCCTTTTGTTTATAGATTGACCTTACCCATCGCATGGTTAATTATTATATATTACCCCTAATGAGAATACCTGGAATCATACCATAGACAATTTGAGGGGACCCATGCATGAGATAAAGCATTTAGGAGTTGCCGCTGTCCATTTGCAGTACAAGTAACAGCCATGTAATAAAGTTTCTGTTTCCCATTCATAGATCTAAGCTGTGCTTAATTATACACAGGGTTAAACTTTATTTTATAAGGCTGGGGAGTCCGTTCCAGTGTAGCAGTATCCTCTGCGACATATACCTGCCCCTCCAAACCATTCTGTTGATTTTGCAGAAGAGGTTTAGTTCCCTAGAGAGTATCTATGATGTCATTTGACTTGCTGATATGCAGTGAATCCGTCAGTAATGGGTTGGAGGATGTATTGTATGTGAAGTACAGATCACTTCTTATATTGTGTTCTTTTACTGAAGAACAGTTTGATTAATATTGAACATATAAGATAAAGGCTGGAAAAGGGGATGCGTCTATTTTGTTTGAGCTTGGACAATTGAATAACCATAAAAACACAAAGACAAATGATTGTTTGGCCCTGTATATGCCACATTTTTGTTCGTTTGCTATTTTCTCGAGTAAGTACAGCCCCATTGCATGGAAAAGTTCATTTATTAAATGACTTCAAAATGCTATTAAGGATATTCAATTAATGTATTTTATCATTAAAAACAGACCACTCTGTAATTAACAACATAGATTTAGGAACTGTTTCAGCACAATGATTGTCCTATATTCAGTAACATACTCCATATACTCAAATATTGACAATAAACTCCTCACAGGAGGCCTCTTTATAGAACTTATACAAGCCTTTGAAACAGTAAATCATAAACTCCTGCTACAAAATCTTAGCAAGTTTTGAACAAAATACTGTTCAGTGGATAAGGATTTATCTCATTAACATAACTTTTCAGGTATACATACTCTGATACTGGTGGTCTCAAAACAGGAATCAAACTAAGTTTAGTAATTGGACCACAACTTTTCTCACTGTTTATAAATGACATTACCCTATATCTGCCAGAACTGAGCCTGATTATGTACACAGATAATGTTTTGCTTCTCGATACCAGAAACAGCATTAACCTCCAAACTAAATTATAATCCCAGTTGCTACACTTCTGTAACTGAACTATCACTGATCACCTCATTCTTACCCCCAGCAAATCTAGTACAATGTTTTTTAGCACACATCAAAATCTCAAAACAGTCACCAATTACAATAAAAGACAATGCTAGCAATATCCTACCAAATGTTACTTCTTAAAAATATCTGGGAATCACTAATGACTCCACTCTTTCCTTCACCTCACACTTAGAATCCATTGTTATAAAACCCCTAACTCAATAAAATCTCTGCTGTTGCATTTTACATGTATTATCCCCCACTGTATGCTGTGCGGGTCAGCATGGAGAGGGGAAATCTACAAGAAAGGGAAAATAGCATAGCTAGAACTGAATTCATCCCCAGTCTTGGTGAGTACCTTCGTGTGGTGGACCCTGTTTTTTACAAAATTGTACCAAGGCAACACTGATATATACACTGTATTTTATATATCATGGAAAAAGGTAGGCAAAAAAATCAAAAAAGAACATTGGGTTCACAGGTCCCATGTTAAAAGACTGCCCAGTTCTGGTGTATACACTTGTATCAGTACTGGAAAAAGAGAGTGTAGAATCCTCACGACAGAGAAGCATTCCTATGGCAAAGTTAGGCAAGGCTTGGGAAGCCTGTGGTAGAAGGAAGTAGTCTGCAAAATACACAAAAACACACAGGCCAAGCAAAAGGCATAGAGGTGATAAAGTGGACTGTTTAGGATAAGAAAGAAAATATGCATTGTTATTATTATACAATAAGCCCAGAAGTTCTGGACTAAGGATATGCAGCAAGAGTAAGAGAGAAATTAAAGGAAAGAAAAATACTTGCAGAAGAAAACGTGAAAAATCTACAAATAAAAAAAAAAATAAAATAAATTCCTTAGTGCAGCAGATCAAAGAAAACATTATTTATATGAAGAAATATTGGGCCACCTAGGAAAAAGAAGTGGTAGAAGAAGTGAGAAAAGATAAAGAGCAAACACCAAGTTTTTTTCAAGATAAAAAAGAAAAACATGGACATGAGAAAGGAAAAGAGTTCTGATATGGTATAATAGTTATTCAAGGAAGAAAGCCAAACTAGTCAATGCAAAAGCAGCAGCTCCAAATATAAATGGAGAGAAAACCTGGCAAAGGCACCTAGACATGGTATATTATAGCAATAACCAATGACCGGGTGTGGCATATTATAGCAATAACCCACGCCTAGGTGTGGGTAATGCGGGATTTACCCACGGTTGGCGTGGTTTGGTCCCGAGGGCTTCGCCCTCGAGATCAAACAAAGACAACCGTGGGTAAATCCCGCATTACCCACACCCAGAAGTGGGTTATTGCTATTATACTATGACATTATTTAAGAAAAGAAACAATTACTTTTCTTAAATAATGGCATTGTATAATGCCTCTTTGCTGCCCTTCCGCAGCTGTCTGGTATCCGCGGCAGTTCTGATGTACTGCGCATGCCTATGCAGTACATCAGAGCTGTGACCAACAGCAACGGAGAAAGCAAGATCTCCGTTGCTTTTTACTGTTTCGCTATGTTAAATGGGTTTAACATAGCGAGACAGCTTTAAAATAAGCAGCGGAGATGTCCGTTGCTTATTTTAAAGCTGTCTCGCTATGTTAAACCCATTTAACATAGCGAAACAGTAAAAAGCAATGGAGATCTTGCTTTCTCCGTTGCTTTTTTTTTTTAAACCTGTCTCGCTATGTTAAATGGGTTTAACATAGCGAGACAGCTTTAAAATAAGCAATGGAGATCTCTGTTGCTTTTTTTTAAACCTGTGTCGCTATGTTAAACTCTTTTAACATAGCGAGACAGTGTTTTAAAAAAAGACTTATACTAATGGAAAAAGTCCGGGCGACCGGACCTTTTTCCATTAGTATAAGTCGATTTACAACATGCACGCTGGCCAATCAGCGTGCACGTTTTGGAATATTAATGGGGGGTCATGGTATAATGAAGATTTACCCATGGTTGGTGTAGCTTAATTACAAGGGTGAAGTCCGAGGGATTAACCTAAGGCAACAGTGGGTAAATCTTCAATGTATCACACACAGGAGTTGGTTGTTGCTATTATACAATGACATTATTTAAGGAAAAAAAATACTTATTTTAAATAATCGTATAATGGCACTGTGGTGTTCTTCCATTTTCTTTTCAGTATCCTGTGGCTTTCTTGATGTACTGGGACTTATATTCCCACACTTTGGAAAGGAAGCAATGGAGAAAGGAAGATCTCCATTGCTTTTTTTTTCATTTTTCATTGAACAAAAAAAAAAATGATACAGTTTGAAATCCAGACAGATCAGATATATGAGAACGACAGGGCAGAAATACAAGGACAGGCAGGTATGTTGTTTTTAGTTTTGCATAATGCCCCTGATTTTCCTTGTATTTTCTCTGTCCCATCTCTTTCATACCTCTGAACTGTCCAGAATTCAAAGGTTTTTTTTTATAAACTCAAGAAAACTGGAAATCTCCATAGCATATACTAATAGAAGAAAGTCCAAGTGATTGGATTTTTTTCTGTTTGTACATGCTTGATTTACAGTGGGCACACTGGTTGGGCTGACCAATCAGCGTGCATGTTTCTGAATGTAAATGACCTGTCATTGTATAATTTACAATACAAAAATAAGGTCACAAAGAGGGAATCTAAAAAAAAACAGAGGTTGGTGAGGTATAAATTAAATATAAATTGAGGTGATAGACCACCTGAGAAGTTAATGACTTAGTGTAGAGACTTCAGCACAGGCAGTGTCGCAACATGATTAACCAGTGTGACTCCAGACAGAGGAGCAGTGAGAGTAGCAGGATTTGTCACAATGCAATGTTCTAGAGACTTCTATAGGAGACCCACACAAAAGTCCAGTTTAAGCTTTACAGCAAGGAAAGGTGCAGGAATCAGTGGAAAGTCTAACAGGTAGTGTTGTAGCATGATGAGCCAATGAGTCCCATATAACATAGCAACAGAAAAAGCAGAATGTGTCACAAGATGATATTCTGGAAATTTTCTGTAGAAGACTCTCAGGAAACAGGTTACAAAGAAGGTGTTCTCAGTCCCAAAGAAAATAATCTAAGGGAAGACTTGTTTGATTTAATAGAGATGAATAGACATATAAAGATAAATTAAAGAAATTGATTACATCAAGTAAATAGAACCCAAAATGTTAGAAGACTGATAAAACAGATGAACACTGTGGTTAGAAATATTCAAAGAAAAGTATGTGATTCAACAGAAATAAATGGGATACATTACTGAGCTGTTAAGCTAATAATGTATAAAGTGATACCACAAAGATGTTAGGTGACAAAGGAAAGGAATGAAAAAAAAAATGCCACCATTGACTCTTCAAATATGGCAAACAATAAAACTATTACATGAAACGTCATTGTTAGAAGAATATATAAAAGAGAACAGATAATTAAAAAAACATTGCAAAGGTAGACATGGTAAAAGCCTAGAGGTATGCAGCTATATATAAGGAAAAGTAGAAAACAACTATTCATTCTTGACCCAAAATGATTTTATAGAGAACTGGGAAGCAAAGCAAAAGGAATAGAAACACCACCAAAAACAAGAAATGTATAGAGATGTATTTAAGAAGATCATGTTGAGCATAACAAAGTTGCAGAATAGATAGAGAAATTACAAGAAACAGTTAGGGGCTCTAATGTAGAGGATTAAAGATAGGCTGAAGTAACAGCCAGAGAAATTGAAACAAAATTAAAAAAGCTCTTAAATGGAAAACTCCAGGCCCAGCTGCACTACCTAAATTCAGGTTACAAGTATTAACATCTTCATAAAAAGATTTCACCCTGATCAAGAATTACCTATATGCACATCCTGACCAGACACCAACCTGGTTAACAACAAGAAAAATATATTCTTCTTTTAGAGTGAACCTGCAAGCCATCCTAAGAACCATACAGTGATAACTTTCCTTCTGACTGTCTGTAAATTATGCACTGGAACTGATGTAGACAGAGTTTACAGCCATCTGGAAAAAAATGAATTAGGGCATTAAAAGAAAAGGTAATAAAAGAAGGTCATGTGGAACAAAGGGTCATCTGTTGTTAAACCCATAACAGAAAGCTGAAAAAAGGGAGCAATCTTAGTAATGCATGATCAGATTACAAAAAAATAAATCAAACTATATCATCCCAATTTCATGGATAATGGAGTGCTTACAGGTGTATAAGATACACCCTACCTTGATCAATTACATTAAAATTATTATAAAGCAGAAGCAAACCAATTTACAGCTAAGCTATGGCAAAGGGCAAATTATTATCCCTGGGTTAAAAATTCAAAGGCATATATGTCAGGGTGATTCTTTGTCATCGCTGTTTTTATAGCTTCCCTTAACTCATTTAGCTGCTTTACTTAACAGATAAAGCTACGGTTACAGTTTTAGGTTCTAGAAGTCAACCTTGTTTACAAACAACTCATATTTCTTTTTGTGGATAATTTAAAATTGGATAGCTCATCCGACGAGAATTTGAAAGCACAATTAATGGTTAAAACTTTCTCAGATGATATAAGAATGATGCTTCTTCTTGATAAATGTACAGGATCAACATTTAGGAAAGGAAGGCTGCAGCAGTAGGAAAATATCAACCAAGTACATGAATGCATCATTCGTATCGCAGTTAGATGACAAAAAAAAAAAAGAAATATTTTGGAACCCATGAGTGTGGAATAGGTATGATAGATGGGTTTAGGAAGAAGGCATAGAATATCACATTCATTAGGAGGTTAATTTAGAACTAAGGTTCAAAATGAGGCTAGACCATTTCAATATCCCATACTGTCAGTGTAGTCTAATATGTATATCCCAAAAATTACAAAGGCTGGCTAATAGTAAGGTGTAGAAAATCTGCTCAATGGTGCATGTTATTAATGGTAATATAAGATGACTGACGTTTTCTCTTGTAGAAGTTCACCAGTTGGTCAGAAAGGATATGAGCCAAGAACATGTCACACGTATTCTACATTGCATGCAGTGCATCTCTCTCTCTCTCTCTCTCTCTCTCTCTCTCTCTCTCTCTCTCTCTAACTCTCTCTCTCTCTCCAGTAGGTTTCAGGCTTGCAACAGGTCATATAACCTCACTTACCCCAGAATGGGTCAACTGACATCATCCACTAACTTCTCTCCTCATCCTTTGACTCCTTCAAAGCACAGGTCACAGTTCAGTCCTAGATTATCTGGGTCATACTTATGACATCATCCATTTGCACCACAAAAATGGCAATTATTAATGTAATTTTATTGTTTCAAATCTACATGCACCCAAAAGAATCCTTTATGAGAATATGGATCATTATATACTTTTAACATGACCTACCACAAGCAATCCCAGAAAATGTTTTAAGAACACTGCTTATTCATATAAAGATAAAAGGAAGGCCTCCTGCATATATAACACAGAAGCCAAGCAGATGGTGAAAGTCAGTAATGTGGCTTTCAGATAAGACAGGATACCTGTCTTCAAATAGCAACAAACACAAGTGTGACTGTCCAGATATGTGTGTGTACGCTTAAAACTTTTAACTGCTTTCTGCATAAGTCATGTACATCTAGCCTCGGTGGTGAAAAAGTTCTTTCAGCCACGTAACAATGGGGCTTATAGTCAGTCAACTTGTTGCATGTCCAGCCTTAGGTGCAATAGAACCCAGCTACATCACTAACTACTTCAACATGTAAAAGACCTATGCAAAATTCTCAGCAATCCCCATGACTAGACCCAGCTGAGAAGGCTGCATCATTCACTAACATCTTCTGTCTGCATCTAAACAACTGTATACAAAAGTCTGAATTAATCCACCATAAATATAATGTTAAATTTGGGAATAAACCTCTCTGCTAGAGCACCCTTACTAATAAACTGTATAACAAAAGAAAAATAATGAAAAGTGAGAAATCCCCATCTACCTATTTCAAGACAGCAAAAAAACATGCCAACAAGGATCTTAAGAGCACTGTTAGAAAAATGTCAAGCAGAATCTGAACTTAAAATTGGTACAAGCATCAAAGGAAATTACAAATCTTTCTTCAGATATGCAAAAAAAATGTTAAGCAACGCATTGAGCTCATCTATAATAATGTCACGCATTCTAGTCCCAAGAATATAGTCAATATATAAGAAGACAAATTTAGTCCCACCTTGACCTCACCTACCCATATTGTTACAGGCACTTGAAATTTTACTTTCCCCTGTATTCACCTTAGAGCAAGCCTTAGAATTCCTGTCAAAGGCTAAAAATAATTTTTATTTGGGACAAGATAACATGTCAAGCTGCATTCTCATCACTGCAAAGTGTGCACTATCTGAGCCACAGTGTAACCTTTTCAGCCTCAGCCTATACTCAGGGTTTGAACATGATGACTGTTACTGTGACTCCTTTACACAAGGGTGGTCCCAGTACAGACGAACCATCAGTTTCATCAGCTCTATATGCAAAGCCATGGAACACATAGCAGAACTCATTAATGCAGATATAAGCAACTTAACTGATATAGGCCCTACTCAGTTCACATTTGTGAAGGGTAGGTCCTGTCTCATGAACCTAGTAAGCTTCTTTGAGAAGGTTACAGAGGCTGTGGACAGTGGACACACTATGAACATTGATACAAACTAGCAAAGCACGGATGAACCAAAAACGCCAAAAAGCACGAATCCTTGATGCTCCACACTAGAACGAAACACTGAGACCATAAAGTGCTCAACTTTTAAATGCTTTAATCTACTTAAGTGTACAGAAATAAAATCCACTTTTCGTCAAGACAGATAGCTTAACTTCTTCAGAGACCATTCAATAAAATATTAAAAACAGGTGACTAATATATACCATTATACCTATCACATGATCATCAAATCAGGATTTAAAGGAAAACACTGTCTTTCCAACACTCTGAGCAAAACTCTAAGTAAATGGTTTACTTCAATGGGCTATATGTAAAAAAATAATATATATATATATATATATATATATATATATATATATATATATATATATATATATATATATATAAAAAAGGTAAATAAACTTACCTAAAAATATATATATTTGCAAATGATGGGTATATATGTTCATTTTCAGACATGTAAAATATGTCTATAACAATAAAAATAGATGAAAAGATTAAATAAATAAACTGTAAAAAATATAAAAAATACTTACAAACACAGTTATACACTTGCAAAATGCAAGAATAAATATTTACCAATCAACAATACATTGAAAATATGTATTATAATAATAGTTAGTAGTAAATATTTATAATTAGTGACCACCCCACTATCAGTCGTGGTGGTATAAAAATGTAGAAATACATATGGAAAAAAGGAAAAAAACTTCCTTCTACATATAAATGCATAGTATTATACAATAAGATTTGATAATATAACCATATATATATAACATAACTAAAGTTAGTAAAATTCTTATACAACTAAGATGTATGTATACAAAGTATTGGAGATAAAGTAAATATAAATAAGACTATAGAAAAATGTATAAGAATATAGGTAAGACAGCTATTAAATTCATTAAAACATTAACACATTAAAACATCCTATTGATGAAATGATGCTCATGTCTATGTAATTAAATGTTTTAATCTTAAAATGCACATTATAGAGCTCATTTCATTGATCCCTGGATATTGACATGCATTTACTCTTAGTTGCCAGAGAAGTTCATTTCTTTCTAACTTCATTGACTTAGGTCCACCTCTTCCATCACACCTTAACTGGTCTATAACCCTGAATTTGAATTGGTGACCCGCATTTTCACTAATATGTTTAGCCAATGAGTTATCTAGTTTATTCTTCCTGATACTATATAGGTGTTCATAGATCCGCTCACTCAGCTTCCTATCGGTCTTACCTATATAGAAAGCTGGGCATAGTGTACATTTGGCCAAATAGACTACTTGCCTACTACCACAATTGTATCTCCCATTAGTAGCAAATTTGGTATCACCTATTGTGAATTTCCTACCCATGTCAATGTATTTACAATAATGGCACATAAAACACTTATACATGCCTTCTCTTCTAGTTTGCAGTTTCCTATTAGATTCTAAAATGGATTTCAAATTATTCCCTCGTCTAAACACTACTTTAGGGATTGGAGGAAAAATATACCTAAATTTACTATCTCTCATTAAGATATCCCAATTTTTCAAAAAAATGTTAATAACTTTATAGGAGTACATGTTAAAAGTGCAAACAAAACTGTATGGGTTACAAGGGTGTTTCTCAATACTCTCCATTCTATTCATACCTTTGTTATTCAAAATTGGAGTGTATATCCCTGACATTCTCTTATATTTCACCTCTTTTATAATCTCAGAGGTGAACTGAGATGGATACCCTCTCTGTGAGAAGTAAGTATGCAAGAGTGTACATTCAGCTTCAAACTCGGTATCCCTAGTGGTCATCCTTGCGGCTCTAACGATTTGACCTTTCACTACTGATTTTTTCTGAAAGGTTGGGTGGCAACTAGTATAATGGAGGAACATATTCGAATAAGTCTCTTTACGAAAGATTTTTAAAATATACACCTTTTCTTGCTAGTCTTTCCTTAAGTCGACATCCAAATACGCTATTCTATCAATATGATAATTTGATGTAAATATCAGGAAAGTAGTAGAAGAATTAAACATTTCAAGCATGTTATCTACTTCCTTTTCATTACTCTGAAAAAGGATAAAAATGTCGTCCAGAAAATGAGTATAAAACAATATTTGTTCCTTGTATACCGGGTTTTTTAATACAAATTCCCTTTCCCAGTATGCCATTACTAGGTTTGCCACACTAGCACCGCATGGTGAACCCATTGCTACACCCACTTTTTGATGGTAAATTACGTTATTAAACAAGACATAATTATAGGATAAAACTGTATGTAGGGGTATTTTTCCTCCAATCCCTAAAGTAGTGTTTAGATGAGGGAATACTTTGAAATCCATTTTAGAATCTAATAGGGAAGTGCAAATTACTAGAGAAGGCATGTATAAGTGTTTTATGTGCCAGTATTGTAAATACATTGACACGGGTAGTAAATTCACAATAGGTGATACCAAATTTGCTACTAATGGGAGATACAATTGTGGTAGTAGGCAAGTAGTCTATTTGGCCAAATTAGTGAAAATGCGGGTCACCAATTCAAATTCAAGAATATAGACCAGTTAAGGTATGATGGAAGAGGTGGACCTGAGTCACTGAAGTTAGAAAGAAATGAAGTTCTCTGGCAACTAAGAGTAAATGCATGTCAATATCCAGGGATCAATGAAATGAGCTCTATAATGTGCATTTTAAGATTAAAAAATTTAATTAGATAGATATGAGCATCATTTCATCAATAGGATGTTTTAATGTGTTAATGTTTTAATTAATTTAATAGTTGTCTTATCTATATTCTTATACATTTTTCTATAGTCTTATTTATATTTACTTTATCTCCAATACTTTGTATATATACATCTTAGTTGTATAAGAATTTTACTAACTTTAGTTATGTTATATATATGGTTATATTATCAAATCTTATTGTATAATACTATGCATTTATATGTAGAAGGAATTTTTTTTCCTTTTTTCCATATTTATTTCTACATTTTTATACCACCACGACCGATAGTGGGGTGGTCACTAATTATAAATATTTACTACTAACTATTATTATAATACATATTTTCAACATATTGTTGATTGGTAAATATTTATTCTTGCATTTTGCAAGTGTATAACTGTGTTTGTAAGTATTTTTTATATTTTTTACAGTTTATTTATTTAATCTTTTCATCTATTTTTATTGTTATAGACACATTTTACATGCCTGAAAATGAACATATATACCCATCATTTGCAAATATATATTTTTTAGGTAAGTTTATTTACCTTATATATATATATATATATATATATATATATATATATATATATATTTTTTTTTTTTTTTTACATATAGCCCATTGAAGTAAACCATTTACTAGTTTTGCTCAGAGTGTTGGAAAGACACTGTTTTCCTTTAAATCCTGATTTGATGATCATGTGACAGGTATAGTGGTATATATTAGTCAACTGTTTTTAATATTTTATTAAATGGTCTCTAAAGAAGTTAAGCTATCTGTCTTGACGAAAAGTGGATTTTATTTCTGTACACTTAAGTAGATTAAAACATTTAAAAGTTGAGCGCTTTATGGTCTCAGTGTTTCGTTCTAGTGTGGAGCATCAAGGATTCGTGCTTTTTGACACTATGAACATTGCTTATGTTGACTTGCCAAGGATTTTAACACTGTCCTTCATACTGGTATCATTGAAAAGTTAGGCCAACTTAAACTAGACCCCTATGTAGTCCACTAGATTGTAAACTGCTTACCCAACAGATCCCAAGTAATTAAAGTTGCTGATACCCTCTATGAACGTTGGATATTGCTGGGGTCATTACTGAACACTCACGCGTCTGGCATTTATTTTGCAGCCATCTAAGCCAATATCATTGAAGTGAATTTGTCCAAGTTTGATGATGACTGCAAGTTGAATACTGTGTTATGCTCATCCCTTTATACTAAACAGTTCAAACAGGACTAGAATATGCACATACATGATGTACTGAAAATGGTCTCAAGCTAAATGCTAAAAACTGTGCATAATAGACTTCTGCAAAAAAATATATATTTTCCACTTTATATAAGTGGTACTTGGGATATACAAAGAACATTTTTACCCAACAAGCACACCTCACAACTCTGTGAAATATCACTCAAGCAGAACTCAATTGCCATTCTGGAGGCATAGAGGGATAAAGCCCTGACTACACCTCAGGCAGCTCAGCTTCAATTATTTGCATGGGTGACTGACAGAATGTCTGGGAGGAATGTGCTTGCTCTTCCTGAGTGACATGGCATTCATTGATGATGGTCCCTAAGGGATGGTGTGCTCCAAAGAGGGGAGAGTCCTTGGATGTAGTCAACAAGTGCATTATGCATGGAAGGGAGTGTGTAGGGCATATAAAAGAAAACAAAACAGATGGATGCAAAGTTGGACAAGCAGCCAGGACACCATTAGGATCCATGACTGGTGCAGTAATCCTGGAGTAAGTCTGAGGAACAGGTGATTGGCTGGTAGACATGGCATGGAGAACTGGGCTGGTAAATGATGTAAGTGTGAGCAAAAAATAAAAATAAATAAATAAAAAAGAGGATCTGAAATGATTGATCTATATTCTCACTAATATAGTAAAAAACTCATAAAATATATCTAATTATTCACACATTGTAGCTTAATTACCTCCATGTTATGTTTGTCTATTTTACTTAATTTATCATTACTTTATCATTATTTGTTTTATTTATGTTACTGCATTTCTGTTTTAAGGAGGTCAAAGCAATTATCGGAGATGTTGCAATCAACTGGCATAGACTGTCATGGGTAGTGTGTGACTGAAAAATGCCAAGAAAGTGGAAAATTAAGGAATACAAAACAGTAGTGTGACCAGTACTACTGCATGCTAAAGAAAGCTGAACAGTGAAGGCAGAGTAGTTGGGGAAGCTAGAAGTGATGGCGATGAAGTGCATGAGATGGATAGTAGGAACATGCTGTGGGACAGATGAGGAAATGATGATATCAGAGCAGAAACCAAAGTAGCCCCAATTGCAGAGAACAGAGTATGGTGGTTTGGGCACATGTGCGGGAAAGCAGAAGACATTTTGGTGAAGAAGAACTGAGAGAGACAGGAACAAGGCAAATGGACAGGAACAAGGCAAATGGAAATGAGGGAATCAGCAAAGAAATGGGTGGACTACATGAGAGAAGACCTGCAAACATGAGGTATGGCCATCAAAGAAAGCAGGAGAGTGGTACTCAATCAAGAAAGATGGTGACAGTTGATGCAACACCCCAACTCCATGTAGAAAATGGGAAAATGTGGGTTGATGTGATGAGTGCTTATGTCTGAGGAACCAAGATATATCCCCAAATTTGAAATCTGAGTAATAAAAGCCTGACTCTGACTAATAATATTGAAATTTAAGCTGGACAGCCCAAAACATTTAAATCCCTGAACTCAACTACAGTAAGTCTGAAACAACCTGCAACTGATCCATATTCATAACTGCAGCATCTGAGAAACTGAACTATCTTATTTACTCCCTCTGGATCACCAACAACCAACTAGATATCATCACTACCCATGCCAAAGACAACAGACTCCTGCATAGACACTGCACTCCATGCTTGCATTGCAAACAAGCGAAAAGAATTAAAGGTAGGTGTAGTAAAATGTATTCAAACTGGATGTGGAACAGAAGTTATAAAATTAAGGTGTCAGGTGCCCCTTAAAGAAGTGGGAAAGTAATCAGCAGAAGGCTCAGTATATACATTTCCATACGACAAATCCTGATCGATGGCTAACCAAATTCACTGACACCTGCAAGCTGGGTGTCATTGTCCATTTCCATATTGACACAGAATCACTTTGGCAGGTACTGGACATAGCAAAGCAATGGATCAGACAGAAAAGGGCTCAAATTAAATGCAAAAACTGCAACACTGTCACATTTGGGAACAGTTCTAATCTACAGCTTACATCATAACCAGTATCACATTCCACATATACATGGTAATTAGGGATATCAGCCCATGGGTCAACTATTTCCATCGTCTTTGACTACAATGTTGCAATAGCAGTTAGTAAATCCTTCTATCTAGGACAATTTATTTCTAATGGCATTTCATCTAGGTCAAAATTGTTATAGTCTCTTTGTACATGGCTCTAATTCAACCAATTACTGAGTATATGTCTCCTTTTTAGGGATGTACCTACAAATAAGTATCATGTACTTAGAAAGGCTATAACAGTTCCAATGAAAAAAGATTAGTAGCCTGAAAACCCCTCACTATTAAAACAGAATAGAAGTCCTATTTCTATACTATGTGCATTTTAGACTCCTGCATGTAGATTTGCACTTGGCATTCTACACCAACAAATAGTCCACCTTAAGAAAATCTCTAATGGTTTCATAAAATGAATAGCTGTACAAACACCTGAATCAAGCACTTCATCTTCTACCAGCAAATCATAAAATATGCTGAAAGGATAGATTCTCTACCACAGAATTGCTCGGCATGTTAAGCAGAGTGACACCATTACATCCTTCATAATTAATCTTAATGATTGGATGGGTACCCACAAGCTTAGTCTTCATTAAAAATGATTTTCCCTCCTGGAAATGGAGAGTATATATTTAGTGTAGTATTTGGTAGGGCACAAATGGCATTCAGACATACCTGCCTTACAACTCCTTAACCTTTCTAGTACTTCCCATTATTAGCTAGTAAGTTACTTAATTAAAGAAGCCATAACAAAAAAAAAAATGTTCCGGACACCATAAGGAGGTATGGGTGTGAACTGGAAGTATACAAAGGTGCTTTAGGCTTGAGTGAGTTGAGTGGAAAGTTTAACCTGAAGATTATATGCATTTTCAGTGGAGGCTCAGGAAGAAAGTTCCAAAAATATAAGAACAGAAAGTGTAGCATTACATCATATAAATACATAGATTAATGCAAATATCAATACACATATGATGCGTAGAATCATTCACATATACCAACAGTAAAACAAGATAAATACAATATCATGTACCACATAAATATGTTAGTATGTTATAAGTGAGTGAGTATTACTCACTTATAAAGCAAGTGTCAGAGTGGAACATTCAAATAGTGGCTAAGGAGGATGTAAGGAAGGGAGAGGAGAGTGAGAAAAAGTATTTGTTATAGGTACTATGTGGGGTAATTATGGGAGACAGGAGAAATAATGACTAAAACAAGATTAAAAGAGAGGTAAGTGTAAGATAAGAGAAAAACAAGGAAAAGAAGGGGTAGGATGTGTACAGGTATTAGAGGAGAAGAAGCTGAAATTTAGCCAGACGAGCAGCAAGTGCAAAGCCAGGAGTAAGAGAAGAATCCTTTTAGTTACAGGTTAAAAAAATTCATATTATGTATTGACGTGATAGACAAAGAGACTGTATTTTAGACTTATGCTACACAGTTTGAATATAGATAATGTCTACAGTCTTTGTGAGGCTTATACATATCAAGCAGATTTTTGTCAGAAAATCAAAGGTGCCGATTTGGGAGGTAGTGGTAGAGATTTCTAATTATTGCTGGTCAGGAAATGGGATTATATATATTTTTATGTGTTAAGAGAATTTTGAAAAACATGAGCTGGTGGAATATTTCTAACCAATTTAGAGTTTTTAGAGTTGAATAGTGATGAATTCTTTATCTTGTATTAGCTGCAAATCTAGCAACCTTATTCTAAGACTGTTCTAGTTTAGATTGTAGTGTGGCCTGAATGTTAGTCTCGATAAACCATATAATAGAGAAGGGAGGAGGTATGTAGTGATGAGTGACTCTGGTGTATGTAGTTAGGAATGTTATGGCCTCTACCAATTTAATTTCTTCATATTTTATGGATTTCTAATACCATGATCTGGATGGACCCCATTCCAAATCAGGGTATAACTAAAGTTCATGAAATTAGCATTATTTGAATTTTTGATGCTAGCCAAAAGTGTTCTTTGCAGCATCCCCAATGTGCCCATAAATGACTCATGCAATTCACATGGAGTTACATGTTACATGTATTGGTGGCATATCTAAATATGACTGTAGATTATTTTTTATTCGACCCATTGCTCCTGATTACAATTGGTACTGTCTGGTAGCTTTCTTCCACTTTGTTCTCATCTCTTCCTGCTAATCCGGATATTTTATGACTTTGTGCCTTTACTTATGTGAGACACTGTAATTGCTAGGTGATGCAATTTTAATCATCACTATTGCTTTTGTCTTCTTTTTCATGGACTACTATAAAGGGTTTGCTCGCATCTATTTTTTGAATTGTTGGTAATAGGTGATAGAAGTGTAGCTGGCTCAACCAGCACCCTGTGCCAGTATCACAAACCAGCACTCTACCCCAACTATAGAGCAAAAAAAAAAAGGCACTTCACTGCTACACTATTGCCATCAACTTATAACAGTTAGATCCTAGCATGCAACCCTATCCCCATCGTCAACACCAGCCATTCAGGATCCATTTCTCTGCCCTGCCCATGACCCTCCTACCGTATTTCTTATGAATAAAATGATTTCTTCTTCTAAACTGTAGCAATCAGTTGCTACAGTTCATACCCTGCCTGCACAATGTGCTACCATGCTCAAGTTTGACAGTAAATGCAGTACCAGCTATTAAAAGCTGGTTTTGCACTATAGAGATCTAGATCCACTTTGCATGCAGGGACGTTGCTCCTCTAGGTCTGCCTTAGCTAAGCTACCAATAGCTGATCCCACATGATATACACTTCATCATTCTCTACAAGGCATTGTGATTCATGTTTCCAATGCTTCTTAGCTACTTATATTTTGCAGTGTTTGTACAATCCCCAGCAAAGTAGTCTTGTCACATTTCACTGTGTTTGGATCTAATGAGGTCAGCAGATATGCATGTAGTCGCATGACTGCAACTCTATATGTGTAATCAATTTCAGTGAGTCTGATACCTCCTCTAGAACATGAAATATATAATCTCAGTATTTGATAGTGTGAAGCATTTTTCTTGTTTTTCTGTCCACTAGATCCAATATCCTTTAGGACCAGTCAGTCATACCAAAACTGTAAGTCAGAACAGGAAGAGCAATTTGAATTATAGCTTGGAATTTATTCCAAGATGACAAGGCAGCTCTCAATATTAGTTTTTGTCTTCTGAAGTATTCCTTACTGAGTTTTATTCACATTTGTTCATGTTTTATTGTTGATCCTTCATCAGATCCCAAATATTTATACACTCCTTCCTGCTTAAGTTCCTTTGTATCATATTCCTGTCCCAGATTAATATTTTCCTGGTACTGCAACTTTCCTGCTTAACCATCGCTTTTGCACATTTATCAAGACCAAATGCCATTTTTATACCATCTGAGAAAGCTTGTAGTTGTGCTTCCACCTCTGATAAACTATAATGTTTGAAATCATCCACTTAAAAGGATAAGAGAAGTCTTTAAGCAAATTATTTGTTGGAGCCCAGTTGTAACCAATACCTAATCTGTTAAACAGCTTAATGGGTTAAGGACAAGAAAAAACAACAGTGGTAACGAAGAATCACCCTGGAATATCCCCATTTGAATTTTTATCACTGTGTTAATAATTTGCCCTTTGTCATAGCTTAATTGCAAAGTGGTTTGCCACCATTTCATGGTTAATGTACTCCTTTATCCATGAATGTGGGATGCTATCCAATGCTTTTTTTTAATCTAGCCATGCTGTATTTAAAGTCTTTCCATTTTTATAATTATTCATTATGGATTTATTTAGCAACAGATGATTCTTTTTGTTCCATGTGACTTTCATTTGTTATCCTTTTGTTCTATTGCCATGATTGAGTTTACTTCTAAATGACCATAAACTCTGTCTGCATCAATTCCAGTATATAATCTGTACATTGTCGGAGGGCAAGTTGTTGGTCTACTGTTTTTAGGATGGCTTAGAGACTCACTCTAAAGGTGTCTGATCCGGATGTGCATATAATTAGTTCTTACTCAGGGCTAAATCTTTGTGTAAAGATGTTACTACATTTAGCCAGAAGTTAGATACTGCATCAGTACCTGGGGTTTTCCAGTTAGGAACTTTTTTTTTATTTTGTTTCAATTTCCCTGCCTATTATATCATCCCATTTCATATCCTGTACATTTAAACTCCTTATTGTTTATTTTAATTTTTCTAGCCATTTAGCATATTTGTTATGTTCCCCAGAGCCTTCATACATATTTCTCCATAATGCTTCTATTTCTTTTTTATGGTGGTGTTTCTATTCTGCTTGCTTTGGTTCCCAGTTCCCTAAAAAAGCTTTTTTGGCTTATCAATAAATTGCTTATTCTGTACTTTTCCTTTATATTTATTTGCATATCTTCTAGTTTTTCTGCCTTTGTTGATATCTTGGGTTTATTATTTGCAATAATGTATGATAGAGTCTGGTCTGCTCTGTTACTGTGTACTGCTTTTATCATGTTTACCTTTCAACATATTTTTGTTGATCTGTTCCCTCTTCTATATTCTTCTAACAGTAACACTTCTGAATTGCTTTATAGTTTTCTCTGTTCAGCCTCTTCCTTGATGGCATTTTATTTCTTCCCTTCCTTTCTTTTATTGTTTTAATTTTTGTGGTAAGACTTTATCTGTTTAGCTGCTTAGTTGTATATCCTATTTGCTTTTGTTATATCACAAGAATTTCTGTTAATAGTCATGATTAATGTGTTCATCTGTTTTATCAGACTTCTAATATTTGGGGTCTTATTTACTTTCTGTGGGTCTATATAGCATTCTTATTTTTTGTAATTTTTTATATTACTCTATATGTGGAGGTTGTATTTGAGGTTGTCATCTGTTGTAAAACCCCATATTTTTTTATGGGGAAGTACTTCAATTGCAGTCTTGTGTAGGGATGTGATTTTAAAGTTATATTTCTCATGGCTAAATGATTTTGGGAAAAAATAATGTAATTTGGTTTTCTTTGGATTAAAAATGTATTGGTAGTTACAAATCTAGTTTATTTTCGATAGAACTAAAGGCATGTTTGAAAACTGTAAGTTTTCTAGATTTTCTGACAGGCAGATAAGGATGGAATCATCTGCATACTACACAAAGGATGCTTATTGTAAAGCATTATGCCAATTATTTATAAATATATTAAATGGAAGAGGACAAGGATAGAGCCTTGTGGGACACCTTTATTAATGGGTCAATAATAAGAGGAAAGGGTAGAACTAAATTTGTCTACATGGTAGCTCTCTGACAAGTAATTATTAAACCACTGAAGAGGAGGTTGTATTAAGAGTTTTTTTTTTATGAGATGCAGTGTTGAAAGATGTTGATGCATCTAAGAATAAGGAAAATATGAGTTTACCTCTGTCCCTGGTTTTATGTTATCTGTTAAAGTTAGGAGGGCAGTTGTTGTGCTATGAGCAGGTCTAAAATCACATTGAGTACTGATTTGTAATTTTTCTTCAGGAGATGCTGGAGTAGTTGTTTATTGACACCTTTTCCCAAAATTTTTGAGAGAGTGGTAAGATAGCAAAGCATCTGAAATTGGATAACTTGGTAGAAGTGCTACATTTATGAATTTTCCAGATTGTAGGAATACAGGATTCCTATATTAACATATTTATAAGGATGGAAACTGAATATGCAATGATGTTAGCGCCAATTTTGAGGTATTCTGCAGGAAAGTTATCCACAGAGGGTGAGCAGGGTTTAAGTTTTATTTTTAAAGAAGAAGATAGTGATTGGTTTTAGTGTGATGGTTGAGATATAACTAGGTGGGGTAAACATGACTCACAGGAGTCAAGAAAGGATTCATTGGTGAGGACAGTTATGCTATCAATGAAATATGAGTTAAACTTGATGGCTGTTTCTGAGTAGAGTTATTGGAACGAGGGTTTATAGTTCCTGGGAGTAAAATATGTCTGATGGGTGACCAGGCTTTTGGGAGGTTATGTGAATGGTTACTATGTAAATCAGGGTCTATATCATATGAGCGAAGCACACAAATTGCTAACGCTCATAATATTGAATGTACCTGAGCTTGAACTCCCTATTGTGGGGGGCTGTGCCCCCCTCACATCCCCGGCTAAATATATATTCCAACTCCAAGATCACACTACAGTGACGAAAGGGCAAATATCCCATTTTTCACTGCACTGCAATCTCAGAAAAAGCACTTTGAGGCCCGGTACGTTCGATATTCTGAGCGTTCGCAATTTGTGTGATTCGCTCATATGATATAAACCCTATAAATCAGAATAGTACTGTTTCTTTTCAAGGGTGACTTGCTGTATGCTACGATTAGAAAGTTCTTTAAAGCACTGTTGGCTTTCTGAAGTTTTGTATTTTTGCCAGTCTTTCTGTACCTTGCCTTTATTTGGCATAATACTTTCACTCTGATTAGTAAGCCAAGGGACAAAGTTAAAATTAGAACTTTCTATGAAGTAATGCAAGGCTGTTTAGGATGCTTAAAAAAACTGAGCTACACCTTTCTACTACTTCATCTAGTAGTGAGCATTTCAGAATAGTTCAGTTAAATTAGCTTATAACAGTAAATGATTCAGGATTTCAGTTTTCAGAGATTTCAAGTATTTTTGTATACTTGTATGGCATGGAGAGTACTATGCTTGATAGCATATATAGGACAGTGGTCAGTAACAGATTCAGCAAGGGTTCCTAATGAGGTGTAGTTGTAAGGATCAAAGGCCAGAATCAAGTGTAGAATGGGACTAGTGTCCTGGGATTTGATGTAGTGAGTAGAAGTAATAAACTGTCTGAAGCCATAAAGGCTGATGCTAGATGGATAGTTCGAAGTGGAAAGTACTCCAATTGACATTGATATCACCTAGGATGACTGTTTCATTGGTAATATTGTCTAAAATCAATTAAAGATAAATATGGAACAATTTCTGGTGAAATATTTGGGGCATGATGGCTTAAATGGAGACTTGTGGTAGGTAAGGAATGTTTGGGTGCAAATTAATTTAGTAGTCTTTGAGGAGAGAAAGTAGTAGAAGAAGAGTAGTTAAGCTAGTGAAGAGCACATTAACGACTGCTGAGATGGTGAGACAATGAAGTTGTAACATTAGGAACAAGATAAGTAGGAGTCGGAGTGATGCTAGGGACAGTTAAGAATGATAAGAGTTGTGAGTGTACTGGGTAAGAGGTGGACTAGACAAAGCTGAGGATCAAAGACAGGAATCTCCACACAAGTATGAATACAAATAAGAAGATAAGATAGAAAAGGGGGAATTCAGGAGAAAAAGAGAATTTGGTGAAGTAATGTTGAGTAGAGGAGCTGAAAGAGAGAAAGGAAGAGGTGGGATTTTAAATAGGAAGGGGGAGTGCAGTAATGCAAAGGGAAGGAAAGGTGGATATTACTGAACTGTGATTGAGTGATTGAGTGTGAAACAGAATCTCAGATTTATTATAGTGGACACTGTATTAGAAGAGTCGACACTGAGTGAATAAGTGAGTGAGTGAGTGAGTGAGTGAGTGAGTGAGTGAGTGAGTGAGTGAGTGAGTGAGCGAGCGAGTGAGTGAGCGAGTGAGCGAGCGTGGGAGAGTGAGTGAGTGAGTGAGTGGGTGAGTGAGTGGGTGAGTGAGTGAGTCAGTAAGTGTGTGAGTCAGCCAGTGAATGAGTGAGTAGGGAAGAAAATACTAACAGTATTATGATGATACCCTGGCTGTGTATACACATGGTCTATTCCAATCAGTGTACTACCCTGGTAAACAAACTAAATAAATAAACAGATGGTATCAGTTGGATGAATGCTTGAAAATTGACTTGAAATGTTACTCTGTCTTTAAACAGGTTTGTGATGTCTTTAATAGTGGGATGAGAGCAAAGGGAATACATGTGTAGTTCTGGGATGTGACTAGGAAATTGGGGGTGGCAAAGGAGTGAAACAGGCTGCATACCCTTCATTAGTGGGAGGCAATCAGTCTGGCCAAGGTCACACCCATTAATTCTGCACACCCAGCCCAAAAAAAGGTAAATAAATAGCCTGAGTCAGAGATTTGCCATGGCTGTTAAAGACATAAACTAAAAGTGAAGGAATACTACTGTAAGTGAGGTTAACTGTGCAAAATGCAAGTAGTACAACTGCAATGGTGTATTGCTGGGTGCCTAAGGATGTTTAAACATGAAGCCCTCACAGTGGGGCTATAACAGTAAAAACACAGGTAAGCAATGTATGCTGTCTGTAAATGCAGACCTGGCTGTGACAGTCTTCTTCATACTTGAATTCTGTGAACTAGGTTGCAAAAATAACAGTTACTACAATTACTTAAAGTACTCAGAGCAGTAAAGAGGCAGGGAAGGTTAAATTCCATGAGCCTCTAAATGCTGTTGTGTGCTATTTGTTCTTCAGACATACTGACTTTCTCTTCAGTTGCTATTCAGCAAAGGTAAGCATGATCCCTCCAACTAGACATTCTCAATCCAACTATCTAGTACAAAGGAGGCCAAATAATAATGTCTGCAACATAATTTTTCATAATTAGAAACACGGAAACCCCAACAACTCCTCTCAAATAGCTTTGTGTAATCTGCTACAGCTATTCCAGTCCATTGGTCAATCCAAGGAATTCTTGAAGGCACTAATCCAAATGTTGACAACAGAAGGTAGAAGTTTGATTGATCCTACCTGGCCTATGTGGAAGACTCTAGGCAGGAATGTCACCATAGTCATGGTATGTCTATTTTGCATCCAAATCAGTCCAGTGCTATATTATACATCTGATCAATAATTGATTCAAAATTATCTATTGTCACACCTGTTATGACCCCAAATGATTATGTCCACAGGGTAAAAGATTTCTTTAAAAAAAACAGAAGGGAAATTAAGTTAATTGCTATGGATTTAGACCCACTGATGATGAAATATCAGAGACATTGCAAAAGGTCTCAAGCAAACGAACTTTCAGGATCATTAAACAATAAAGCAATACTTCATCTGCAGTGTGCCATTCTATAGAGCAGGGCTGCGTGTCTACAGAGCCTAACATGCCAAGGCCAAGAACTCAATGGCCAGCAAAACCAATATTAGAGACAAGAGGTATCCTACTCATGTTTACCTCAACTGGAGTCTAACTCAAAACCTGTGGGCTCCTTCAAAATAGAATAACATACCAGATTCATGATTGCAAAATATAAAGCTGAGAGACTCAAAGTACCCAAGCCTCTTCAACACCTCAAATAAAACATTTTAAATGCTTTCGTTATTTTTTATTTTACATGAAAACAATATAAAGACCAATGAATTAACACAAGCTATTCACAACTGTCATATAAAAATACTTATAATCTAGTGTATCATTAGTTCAGCATACAGCTCAGTGAAATATTTCTATTTAAAACTAAGTCTTTTTAGTAAGATAAAATACAAGAGAGATACGTGAGAGTGACTCAGGCCGGTGACAAAATCAGTTTACAAAGACAGAAATCTTATGTTTAAAATAGTTACATATCCTAGCCAACTCAAAGCTGAAATACTATTACAGCAGAACACATCACTGAGCAGGAAACTGGAATGAAAAAGAAAAGGACGAGAGGCAGAACAAAGACAAGCACATTGGATAGCTTTTACCAATTCTCTGGTAAGATGAACAGCACCTAAACCATTACATTTAATCATAAGACTAGCTGGATAAGGCAAAGTTAACGAAATGTAGGTAAGCATTATAAGGAAATATCCAATGAGATCAACAACTTATTTGCCACATCTATGACCCAAAATACAGAGATATGCAGACAGGTAGACACACACACACACACACACACACACACACACACACACACACACACACACACACACACACACACACACTGTACATATTTGTAATACACTCATATTTAATAGCTTATGTGTACTTACTCAGCAGTTGCACGTTCATTGGAAAATCACAAATCCATGAACTCTGGTTAGCAAAAGGCTATACATTTTTTAAAATAATCATGAAAATAGGGATTTGCTTTCTCTGCATCCCTCGCATGAACTTTAATGGAACCAGCTTTGATATGCACATGTAATTCCACCCCCACTACTTAAACTACTGATGTGTACTAACTCTGAGGTCACAGCACTACAAAGAAAAGAGAATAACCAACATGGGGTGAAACCAATGGCTCCCATCAGAAGTCAGCAAGAGTAAACTCAAGAACGTAAATTAAATATATAAACAGTTCATGCCATTAACACAAAGCATATACACAAAGCCTTATTGTCAAAATACAGAAAGATCAAATATTGTCCTAACAGAATGGACAGTAAACAAAATGTGAAGTACTAACAGTAGATAAAATGAAACAGGATTAGACTGGGGTATTTTCAATAGAATAACAATAATCTAAAAATGGAAGAGGTATATGACTATTGGCTTGAAATGGCTCGACCATTGCATAGTCTTTCTCTATGCAGCTGGTGTAATACAATCTTGTGGGGTTTAAATACACAAAGCCTCCCCTCCGGCAAATGCCCATTCATTTAAACTCCAGAAGATGGCACTGGGTACATTTGACTTTCTTATAGGTTCATAGGTAGGTACTAGGCTATCTGCCCGAGGGCATTTATAAGCCTAGCCAGAGTGTGTCAGCTTTCAATGCCCAATTGATTAATTAACTGAGACTCTGTAAAGAAGAGCCAATGAAGTGATCCTATGGGTGTATTTTCGGTTACCCATCCACTCGTCAAGGTTTCTCTTGACGAGTGATAGTTAGGAGCTCTGCCTAATGTAGTTAGGAATTTTGTTCCAAAGCATGGGGAGTCTCTGTGACAGGAATATATCCCTCCAGCATGTTCTATTTATTGTTGTGGCAAGGTTTAGCTCACTAGAGCGAGTGGCTCGCAGTGACTTGGATTTCTTTAGGTGGAGCATGTCCATCAGTTCTGAGTTGGACATGGCTTTGTAAGTCAGACAGAGATCACCTCTGAGTAAGCTGGAGTTTTTCCAGTCGGTCTGCATAGGACATATGTTTAAGTCCAGTAATCCTTTTGGTGAGGTACTTTTGTGGTCTTTCAAGCTGTTGGAAGTGTCTTGTGAGGTACATCCCAAATGGGGCATTGTACTCTATGATGGGCCTGATGAGTGACAAGGAGAGGGGCACTATAACCTCTTTATTTCTAGATGCGAACCCTTTAGCAATTAGATGGGCTGCAGAGGAGGATTTCCTAACTACTTTGACAATATGATTGTCAAAGGAGAGATCACTATCTACCTGGGTCCCCAGTTCTCTTATTACCACTTCTGTATTAAGGGGGCTGCCACCTATGTGGTAATTCATGGATGTTTTGTTTTTCCCAAATGGGATGACTGTGCATTTTTTGGCATTTAGCTTGAGACCATGACTTTGACACCAGGTGTCTATCTCATTAAGCCCTTTTGAAGAATGTCCGTGTCCCAAGTCTTATGAAATAAGCATATAAAAACCATCATTAAATGTGTTTTGTTTATCCAAACATTTACATTTGCTAAGGAACCTGACATATGTTTAATAGCATCCAATATATGAGGCATATTAGCTCATTATATAATTATGACTGTCACCCCTTTGTGTTGGTTATATAAAGATGTAGTGACTAACATATAACTTTTCATCAGTATCTTAAGCTGACTGCAATGTGATTTTATGCTTAAACAAAATAAAAAGGGATGCAGTCCACACAAGATTACAATGCCATTAATATTAAAAGAGAATGTGTGTATCATTGTAGTCCTCATAAAGTTTTAGATACAGGTTTCATCAGCTCACATTAAGACCCAACCCAGAAGGTTAATATCAGAGTTGTTCCAACTATATGCACAGCTAGTGTAGTGTTTTAACTAAAAGATGCCTGTAGTTTGCTGTTCCTAGATAGAAAAAGGGAACAAAGGACTTATACAAGAATAAAAGCATAACTTAGATGTGTAGACGTTTTAATTCTCTAAAGCTATAATCTACCTATTTTGTTGTAAACTTCAAAAAACGACCTGATGCTTTACAGACATATTACCTTTAGAGATTTGTAGGCTAGATAATACATATTATATGATGGCTGATGGAGAAGGGGGCAGAAGGAAAGGAGATACACCTCCCCTTGTTCCAAATGAATAATATGTGAGTCACCACAAAATGTTGTAACATTGAAAGCTGGTATGACTGCCATTTGCCAGAGCAAGTATTATATTCTATCTCAGAATGAGACACAACAATTATTATAGTTTAGACCAGCATATAGCAGTTGCAGGACTCTTATTATGTAACAGGAGGCATACTGCTAATATTTAAAGCTAGTCACAGTGGAAAATAAAAAAGTTGCTTAAGAATCAAGGGTCTACTTTATTCTCTTGAAAGCTGAAAAGGGTGAATACAAATAGCGTGACATGTAAAGAGCGAACTGTGAATACGTCGAATGAATGAAACCGCGGAAAGAGAAGTGTCGAATCGTCATAGTTGGCCTGTCTGCGGTATAGCTCCGTAAGGTAAGTGTGCGATAGTTACAAACCTTAGGGTTAGGGTGCAGGTTAAGGTAAGTGAATAGGTAGGTAATGTATGTAAGGTTTAGTGTAGGGTTTTGTTAAGTGTATGTATGTGGAATATTTAGTTTGTTTGGGTATAACTCCCTAGGGGAAGTGTGTGGTAGTTACAGACCTTAGGGTTAGGGAGGGGTTAAGGATAGTGCATAGATAGTTGTGTATGTGAGGTTTAGTGTAGGGTTAGCAGTAGGGTTTTGGTGCTTTAATTTAGGGTTAGACGTAGGGTTTTGGTTAGTGTATGCATGTGTATTTTTTATTGTGTTTGGGTAGGTAGTGTGTTGTGGGTGGTGGGTTGGCCGACTATGACGTTTCGAGGTTTTAAATTTCGCAGTTTAGTATGTTCGACATATTCGCAGTTCGCTCTTTATGTATTGCACTATTTGTAATCGCCCTTTTAAGCTTTCGAGAGAATAAAGTAGACCCGAATCAAGCTACACATATCTAGTGTTCTTAACAAATGAATACAAGCATTAGAAGCTGAACATTCCTCTGAAGAGGTGGACATTTGTTTAGAATTATATGAATTTAGACTCCTACAAAATTATATGAAGAATTATTGAAGCTCATACAATTACATAAACTATGATATAACATAGACGGTTATGGACAGGGTCCAGTTCTAACTACTTTATTATGTTTAAGGTGTGGATGTCAAGAAATACACCTTGACAGCAGAACAAAGTGAAGAGAGATGAATTTTCACATCCATGTCAAAAACGCTTAGTTATAATCTGAGAGACTCTATCATTATTTTTGTAGTGCATTGAGCTTTATCTCCTGTATGTACTACCACTTATAAAAGAAAAATGTGCAGGAACTTGAAATGGTTTACTGTCTTGAAAGGCATAAAACACATGAAACGAATACAAGACTAGCGCTTAATAGCTCAGCACCTTTCTTGGTTATCTTTTCCTTCCTAAGTTCAGAACATCATTTCTGCACTCCAGACGCTGCATATATTTGTGGATTAATTGTGGATTAATTGCTTGATGTGGCAAAGTACAATATTTAAAGATGATTTATTTGAAAATGTTGGATTTGAAACTGATATGCTTTATTAAATGAAAAGAAAGGAGTCGGCAGTCTCAAGGGAAATATGTAGAAGTCCTTAAATACCTGAACTCTAAAGAGAGTTCCATCTGTCTGAACCAAAAACATACTGCTTAAATGTAGAGTCCATCTATACTAAAGGTTGTTCAACCTTCTAAGTCATTTCATGTAATACAGTATTATTAAATGTCTGCATATATGAATATTGTACTAGAGATTACCCTTATATTATCATACATTTTAACCAGGTGGCTAATAAGTTTAAATGTGTAACATAATCTAAAGGCATCTATTATCTTTGCCTTCCTAGAAAATGGCTGCATCAACTAAGCATTTAACGGGCTAGGGACTATATGCATATTTGAGACCTCTTTAATAAATAAAAGTTAGTATCAGTATTGCACTATTAGATGACATCCTTCAATACAGAAAAAGGAAGACAGGAGTTATTGATATAATGAAGGGAAAAAAAAAACAAAAAGATTTTCCATCTATGCATACCTCACCCATACATACATGACTACTCTTACAAATATCCTTATACATTCATTGTCAGCCAGTGAGTTGCTTTATTAGAACTTGACCTGTTGCTTCAAACTACATTTCATTTAGCTTTGCATGAGTCTAGGCTTTCTTAATGGTTATATTTCAATAGGCCCTTCTTGGTTGTAATGTAAGTTGAAGGGAACCTTTTAAAAACAGTCTATACACACTGAGGGTTATGTGGTTTATGTGACATGCAGTCAAGTCCCAATCACATTTTACAGGGGAAAGGAATCCAATATGCTTTGTACATAGGAATGAATATCAGTAGATTGCCAGGCACCCAGTATTTCTGCCGCACAGGTTAAAACAACACTGTCCAAGGCCAAGAATACAGCTTCTATGGGACTTGACAATATCCCTGGCTGTGCTCTACATGAACTACAGAGTGAACTGGCACCTCACCTGTGTGCCCTGTTCTATCACAGCCTCACCTCAGGCTTTGTCCCTTCCGAATGGCACACTGCTACAATCATCCCTTTCCACAAAGGAGGAGTGACTACAGACTCTGGGAACTATTGCCCCATTAGCCTGATGAGTCTGATATGCAAAGCTATGGAATGCATCATCATGGACCTAATAAACAAGGATATAGGGAATCTCCAAACTCTGGATCCCACACAGTTTGGTTTTGTGAAGGGTAGATCATGCCTGATCAACTTGGTCAACTTCTTTGAGTCAGTCACCAGAGCTGTGGATGAAGGCAAGGTGGTTCATACAGCCTACCTTGATCTGGCCAAGGACTCTGATACCATTTCCCACTAAGGAATCATAGAAAAACTCACTAAGCTAGGCATCAACCCCTATATCACTAGGTAGGTTGCACACTGGCTCACTGGTAGAACCCACAGTGTGAAAGTAGCTGACTCCAAGTCAGACTGCTGTCCAGTCACGAGTGGAGTCCCACAGAGTTCAGTCCAGGGTCCTCTCCTGTTTGGTATCCACTTCTCTGACATCCAGGCCAACATGAAGGGATTCTGGCTAACAAAGTTTGCAGATGATTGAAAGTTGGGAGCTATTATTAACTCCCCAAGTCATGTTGACATCCTACAGAAAGGCCTCACTGAGAACAACGACTGGTGTCAGAACCATGGCCTTAAGCTCAATGCCAAATAATGTGTCATCATCCCATTTGGGAAAAACTCAGTTCCCATGAATTACCACATTGATGGTAGTCTGCTGAATCCAGAAGGAGTTATAAGAGATCTGGGAACACAGGTTGACAGCAAACTCTCTTTTGACCACCACATTGCCACTGTGGTCATAAAGTCCTTTCATGTGGCACATCTCATTACTAAGGGTTTTGCATCCAGGAAAAAAGAGGCCATTGTCTCCCTCTTCTCTTCCCTCATTATACCAATTATTTAGTACAATGTCCCATTTGGCATGTACCTCACTAAACACCTGCAACAACTGGAGAGGCCACAAAAGTACCTCGCAAAGAGGATCCTAGGCCTTAAACATTTGTCCTATATGGGCAGACTTAAAAAACTCTAACTATTCTCTGTCTCATATCGCCTACTTACAGGTGATCTCTGCTTGACATCCAAAGCCATGTCTGACCCAGCTCTGTTAGAAATGCTACATCTAAAGAAATCCTAATCCTTCCGCACCACATGCTCTGGAGACCTCAACCTCATTACCGCAATCAAGAAAACATGTGGAGGGACAGGTTCATAACCCAAAGACTGCCCATGCTATGGAATATACTTCCCATACATGTCAAGTAGAGCACCTCACTGGCCCTCTTCAAGATAAATCTTGATGAGTGGATGGGAAATAGAAAATTCACCCCAGGGATGACTCCAGTGGTTTTACTCAACAGAGGCACTGGGAATTAAGGTCAGGTGGCATGATGCCAGGATAATCCTATGGGCTAGGCTTGTAAAGGCTCCAGGGCCATTAGCCTAGTACACACCTTTGAAACAATGAACCTATATGTTGAGGCCATTAGCCATTGCTTTAGCAAATATACTGAAACATTTTATTAGATGCATACAGAAGAAAATGACCCATTATAAATATATAATGACTACAAGAACAATACTATTGACAATAATAATACTGATTTTCATGCAGAGTAGATTAAAATTTATTTGTTCATATAATGGATTTCAGACATCAGTAAAGTGAACTTTTAACTCTATAGCCTAGATACCAGTTACATATAACATGCACCTATGCACTAAGGGAGACACTCGCATGATAGAAAGGACCTATGCTCACTTATCAATATGCACCTATGAATAAATGCTAAAACATTAAGACTCAGGTGAAGGGATTTGGTATATTTTCACATAAAATATGATCAACATTGTATAGTGTCTTCCCTAATTACCATTTTTAGAATATCAAATATTGTGGTTTCTTTGCTTGAGTCAGGTACCATACTATTTAAGCACAATTGATAAAGAATAACTGCAAGCAGCAATAGATGTAAATGATAAGTTTAGTTAATCAATGATATTATTCCAGATTATTTACAGTAACATAAAAGAACACAAGGGAATGCTTGCAGCCAACCACCTAGCAGTATAGTGCTTAAACTATAAGATAAGTGATCTTCAGAACAGTTGCAAGTGCTCAGACATTTTGCAAATATTCAGAAGGATGCTCTGCTATACCCAGTGGCCATTCTTCTCTTATTAAAGGAAACATAATAAAAGGCATATGAATATTGTAAGACTTATGGAATTATACTTATGTATTTTTGCATGGTCCTCATATTCTGTAGCCCATATTTCTCATCAATGTCATATGACTAACTTAAGTAATGTAAGGGAGTACAGTTTTCCTTTCTGACATTTTTCATGGTTAATTTACTCAGTTATAGATTCATTGGGCAAGTGAAGCAAGATTTAGCAGGAAATTGGTACAAGGCATAGAAGCTCATCCTGAAAGGTGCATCAGCTGATTACTGGATGTGCATGAACACACACACACACACACACACACACACACACACACACACACACACACACACATTCAAGTTCAAACAGCATATGTGCAGCACAAACAACTACATGCAAATTGGGATTAACTGGAAACTAGCCAATCACCAAAAACCCACAGAGGATATAGGAAGGACATGCAGACTCTACACAGGAGGTACTCTAGTCAAGGACTGAACTCTATAGCCAAGAGCTGTGAGGCAGCAATGCTAACTGCTCTGCTGCTGCATTACTCTTAAAGGGCAAAACCAAAAAAAAAAGCATTTCTAGGAAGTGATCATGACATATTAAATAATAGTTTTAGTGCAGGTGTGTCAGGTAAAGTCTGTCTAATGAATATAAGTTACACCCGAACAAAAATACTAGAAAAACAAACTCTTGAAGAATGAACCAGCAATCCAGGAGGTCTATAAATTCCACAAGTACTTTATTAAAAATCTCTCTTTAAGTGCGATAATAAACATACACTTTTCATTGCGAAAAAGTATCGCTAACTTCCTCAGAAGAAACAGACAAATATGATTAATGCTAGCTAACAACGGGGTATTTTGGGGGACACGAAACCTAACTCCTAATTTAAAAGCATGGATGTGTGTTCATTCATTTGATTAATTTAAACCTTAATATAAGAATGAACACATATTGCTAAAAAAGTTTTTTACATAATAAATAACTATTTAATAATTAATTTGGAATATTTAGTTATAAATAATAAATACTAATATATATCCATTTATAATGGTAATAATATAGCAATGGATTCATGAAAAATAACTATAAATATATAAAAATATATACATATATATAAATATATATAAATATATATATATATATATATATATATATATATATATATATAAATATATAACTGTAGATATAAATATAAATATAAATATAACTACACCGATATATAAACTACAAGTATAAATAAAATATATAATAATATCTACAAGAACTTATTAACACTTTATCATTATAAAACCTATGTTAAACATTTATCTCTCCAAATTTTTAAGCCTTAAAATACATACAAAAACCCTGTTGTTTTGGCTATTTTTGTCCACACAAAATAAATGCGTGAGTTAGTAATACACTATTTAGATATGTAGTGTAGGTGTTGTTCTTGTGCAGAAGTTAGGGCAATAGGACCTTAAATTATTATTAAACCATTTATTAACTGATATATTTACCAAGTTAGGCTAAGCGTTCTGATTTAACATTTAATGGCTATTGTATATTTTATTTTAGGTATGAAATAAACTAACACATTTCCTATTTCATAGGAATATTGTATTTATAAATGTTATTTATAAATGTTACTGTTTTAATTTTGGATTTCTATTGTGTGAGGCACACTTGTTCGTCTTTTTAATTATTGCGTAATGAATTGACTGACTGATTGATTAATTGCTTAGACTTTAATGAATTGCCAGTATATAAGTAGCTAGCATTAATCATATTTGTTTGTTTCTTCTGAGGAAGTTAGCGATACTTTTTCACAACGAAAAGTGTATGTTTATTATCGCACTTAAAGAGAGATTTTTAATAAAGTACTTGTGGAATTTATAGACCTCCTGGATTGCTGGTTCGTTCTTCAAGAATATAAGTTACAGACAGCTTAGTTACCAGCAAGAAAGCATCTTAGGAGCTTCTCTTTGTCAGCCATACATACAGCCATATATTATGTTATTTAATTTGAATAAAATGTCACACAGTATAAAGTCACAGAAAGTGGTAGTGAGCAAGGCCAGTGCCTGCTATTATATATTTGCCTCACTTAATGTAATGAATTTAGATAGCTCTGGATATTATTACAGTACCTGTTGTGCTTTTCTCTTCTTTTCTAATGTCAGACTGCAATAAATATGAATTCAGATAACTTCACAAAAATCTTTTATACTCTGTATTTCTGAATAAATGATGCTTATACATACAAACCAGAAAATGAAAATTTTCAAGGTTATAAAATACCCAAGCACAGTTACTAGACAGAAAACTAAAATGTTCATAATTTTAGTCTTGAAAACGTTCATGATGGACCAACACTGCATTTTCTGTGCCACTAAATTAACTGAATAATTATTCTCTTAGTGAAATACAAGTCCTTATACTTTATTAATGTACTGACTGGCTGTGCTGTATGGAGTATTAATTGCTTATTCCCAAAACATGTAAAAACACATTATGATGACTCTAGGTATATCTTTGGTTCATAGCCATTTTATTTTGGCATGACAAGACTGCTGGGAGATGTAATTGCTTTGGGAGACGTATTGAAGAATAAGTTGCATGTCCTTACCCTCCAGTCCTTCATGTAGGTCATGCAGCCTTAAACTACTCCTATGGGATCTATTTCTTTAATCAGCTACTAGAATTAAAAGGTGGCAATTTTGTTTCAAAATAAATAAATCTGTAAATCTGGTTTCTATAACAAAAGGTCAACATCATTATGGTTACTTTCAATTTCCAAGACTCTTTGTTGCTGAAGGTAACCTAATTATTTTTGTTCTTCATGCTGATTTTTTGTGGATACTTTCTTTCATTGAATTGATTTGAATTGAAAAGCCTTGTGTGAGTTGTAGTATTTGAGCAATATTCTTCTTTGAAAACAGGTTCTGTAGTACTTAAACACAGTTTTTGATTGGTGGTATTTCTCTGCTGGTTTTGATACTGAATTTTCTTGTAGCTTGTTCAGAGTCTGCTTGTGAACATTAATCACAATGTGAGCTGCGATTTAAAGATAAGCAGTGTGCATTTTAATTGTATTTACCACCATGTGTGCAGCTACTGCAATGTTTAAAGCGTTGCAATTCACCTGACTTTAGTTTGTAATAATGTTTGGTTTCAGTAGCTGCCATGGGTACCGTTGATTAATATGAGCTTCATGTACAATAATATGGGGAATATGTTTTGTTCATTCTTGTTTAATGAAATGGCATTTCTTTCATATTGGAGGTGGCATTCCTAGAGCAGTCTGCTTATCTCTCCTCATGCTATTGTGTTTAATAAATGACAGTACCGCAAGGGAAACATCACTAGGATGGTTTATATTGGGTGTGGCACACCTTCACGGAGTAAAGCTGCACACATTTTGTCACTTATCATAGGATAGTTGACATTGGTTGATGTAAAGGCATGGCAGTGCTTTGTAGACAAAAGTTTCTACACACATCTGTGTTGACGGCTCATTCTAGAGCTTATTTATTTATTATTATTTATTATTTAATATTTATTACATTTTGTTGACCGGGAATGTCCGACTGGGCCAGAGACCCATTTTCAGCAGAGGCCCAGGGACAAAAGCTCCACAGAAATATAAAATCAGGCAGTTTTTACATTCAAACATTGACAAAAAATAAAAAGGCATGATTACAGTATTGTGAAAAAAAAAACAATTACATTCAAAAACATCAGCAGAAAAATACAATGCATGCTTACAATATCAAGACAAGAACATTACATACGTGAGTCTAAATAATTACAAATGTCGTGGCTGCAGTAAAAAAAAAATACAGGATAGTGGGAACTGAAGCAGGCCTGCAGATAGAAATAGTCCAGTCCACAAGCTTAGATGATGATGATGTAGGTTTTGCATCTTACTGGGCTGCTCATGTCTCCTGCAGGGAAGACAATGCTGCTGAGCACATGGATGCCACACAGCATCAGATAGAACCACAGGGATAGCAAAGTAACCAGCTGTAATTCTGAAATTCATTAGTCCAAATCTCACAACAGCAAGACTGAATCAGTAAAAATGTGGACTTGCATATAATAAGTCTGAAATCATTGTGTTTTATTCACTTTTTTTCAGAGCTAGTTTATGTTAGTAGTGAAGGATTGGTGTGAGTGGGGGTGTGTGGATGTTTGCTCTCTGGTAAAATCAACGTTAAAAGAGAACAGTAATTTTTGACTGGCTGTCCACCTGTATTTTTATTTTTTTTTAAATGTTTTTCATAATTCTGGGACTCACAATTTCAAGTCCCAACATTTTCACAGGGAGCAGTGCAGTATGTTCAATGCTACTCTGTTGTATTCTCAAACTAGTCAGGTGATAAGGTACATGTGCTGTATTAAATGAACATTTAGATGTCATGATGGGATAAGCTGCTGGACACATCCTTACAACCTGACTGGCACGTAATTCAATTGTTGCAGCATTTAGATTTAGATCTGTCTAGTCTCCTAAGGAGTGTAGGTACAATGGTCAAGATTTCTGATTCCATATCTTAGCTGATGATCTAGTGGATAGAGCTGCAGATATAACATTCAAGGTATTAGCAAAGGAATTCACAGTCAGCTATGGGTACATTGCATTTAAGATGGCCCTCATCACCATTGTAAACCACTGTTAACCATTTGTGAAGTAGGTGCATTTTATTCCTGCAGATTTTCTACAGTTGGCTTAGAAATACATATCTGCATATAATACAAACATATCACTAGCATGTGGTCACCTTATAGTTTGGTTCTGGATTATCTCTGGAATAGCAGCTCACTTGGCGTGTGACTGTCAGCATTACACAGGGTCTCTGTTATGCTGTTTTGTGATGTGCCTTAATGCTGCACCTACAACTACACAGAAGGTGCTGGGCCTCTATATATGGTTTATAATCTCTGCATATGTCTAACATTGACATTCTGCTGAACTGATGTCCAATTTCACCTACAACACAAATAGGAAATATAATAGAAAACCAGGGCACCATGAAAAATCCACGCAGACAGGGCAAAGAATGTAAATTCCACAGTTATATCCTTTAGAATACAGAAAAGGGAAGCCATATTTCCTTCACTTTAAGTCAACACATAGTATTATATATAAATGAATACCATTAGCTGCCCACTATAATTAGCCAAAACATCACTCCAAATCTTCATTAAACATACTTGTCATTGGTCAGGAAAGATTGAGCAAAGGTCTACTATTAATTAATATGTTTAGTTTAAAAAGATTATTACTTCTTTAGGAGCTACAGTGAGGATAATATTTTAGACAAGAGAAAAAAAATTGCTGCATGAGATCCAAACCAAGGAAAACTGCACATGCGTGCATAATAAACTTTAAGGTGTATATTATATTTCTAGAACTTTAGCATATGTTTTATTCATTTATTTCTTTTTCAGTTGAAATCTCACTAAAGAACAGCACGTGTGTATTTGTATCCATGTTATTATTTAAATTGTGTGACATTAATAATAGTATTTAAAAAAGAACAGCATATAAGTTATACTTTAAGAGTATTGTAGAATTTGACTATGATTTTTTGAAGCTGGAAATAACATCTGATCTGAGAATAAACAGCAACAATATCTTTCTTACATCTACTTCATGAACAAACAGAGTTATAGAAAAATGAAGCTAGTAAAGCCTGTCTGAATACCAAGAAATGCATTTCACTTGTTAAAGCCTTAGCATGACACATAAACTATAACTACATATTTATTGTATTTGAAACAATTCCTTTTTAGATTTATGGCTTGGAAGGTTCGCTTGTATGACTATAATGTTTGTTATTAAGAGTCACTGAACCTTTGCTTTAAGAACAGTGCTGTGTAAAGGACAATCTGGCTTCCAGTACAACTTTCGCTATTTATGTGTGACGTACCTTGGCAGTTAATATGATTTTGATCAGTAGTCGATAGTTTCTTATTCTGTTTAGATGCAATGCTGATCTGCAAAAAAAAGGGAAAAAAAGGAAATACATAACTTCAGTGTGCATTACTTCAGTTCCCTGAGAACAAATGAAAACAAGAACCATGTGAAATTTCAAGGATTTGGCATTCACATTACATGGAATGAGCTGTTTCCTTCCAGCTCTCAATAAGCATTACCCTAGGCCTGCATGAATAAATTAAAACAATAAGGATGCAAAATTGCAAGGATTTGGCAAAATACTATAGAAAATAAACTGTTTCCTGCCAGTTTTGGGTTTCGTGTAATAATTAGAGTTAATCAGGAAAACCATTAAGACTGCAGGAAGAGAAGACACTGTCAAACATGCCTCCAAAACAGCTTTAACCACATGTATGCAATTTACTATATTATCCAAAACCAATATTTCTATCAGATCAAACTTCCAGTTCAGATACAGCCCTTAGAAGGTATATCCTGTTTTTAGACTGCCCCTTGTTTTTTTACTTTGTTTTTCTTAAATTATCTCCATCTTAGTGAAAGTACAGCTAACACAGTTTTGAGGAAAATATATTCTGCCCTTGCATTAAGAAAGAGATTTGCTTAACAGATGTTTTGTACAGCCTGTATATAAGGATGTTTAATGTTTAATGAATGAATCATGGTTTCAAGGACTTGCAAGGTGGTTGTTTATCCAAGTTAGAAGATGATTTCAGGAAATCCAGCTTAAATTATTTTCCTGAACTCTTCATTCTTGGATCAATAATTGTTCAATAAAAATGCCACCACTGATTTAACCTAATTGAGTATGCAAGTTTACATATTTACCATCTTCCACTCAGTCATAGCTGAACTCATGCAGCTACATTTCATTTCCCAGATCCTGGCCCCAAACAAATTAAGGTCCTATACTTTTGCAACAAATTTTCCAGTGGTTTTGTTGCTCTGGGGAGCAGCCTTCCTGAAATTTTTATAGATATCTATTACTGCAACATGCAAATGCAATTTTAGTGAATATTTATTCCAATGGCAAGATTTCTGCATGCTAATGTAGTTAGAGCTGAATGTACACTTACAAGGAAAAACATTCAGAGTGTGTGTGTGTGTGTGTGTGTGTGTGTGTGTGTGTGTGCGTCTGTGTGTGTGTGTGTATTTTGCTACAGTTTTCTTTGATATAACAAATATCAAAACTAATTTTCCTCATACAGTTTATCATATTACTATCACTTTCCCAATGAGGCTTTAAAGAAATATTTCCATTGCAGAATAAGTCACAAAATAATGCTGTTTGCTATCATTTTAGATAATGGCTACATTTGCAATTTCTGATCATATTTGTACTGGGTTGTATTCAGAGATGTCACTGTTACACAAAAATGTCAGTAGTGCCAAAAGGGTATGGTGTGTCAGCCTTTACGTATTTAGGTATCATGCACATAGAGCTTTCTTGAGTTATAAAAATAGAGGACTATGTATATATGTACCAAACAGAAGGCATTGGTATGCTTACTGCAGTGGAACGGAAAATGCCCACTGGCAACAGTATTCTGTATCAAGCTGTTCTTCAGAGTAAAAAGACAATGCATTACAGAACATCTTAGAATTACAAAATGCTCCCCAATGTATGCTCTGTAGTGACCAATTCCCCACTGAAGTGGATAACAGTGTACTGGTGGCCTGTGTCTATAGACAGGTAGATCATACATGCATACAGAATGCAGTGCACGAGGTTAGATGTGGAAGTCTTAATGTCTAAGGTTCCCGTCAATATAAAAATCATATCCCATGCCCCTATTAATGTTTTTATCACCCATGTCTCATACGTAGGTAATGTCTTTCCCTTAGACACTGGGTGCCCTGTCACGTTGTCTATTTCCAAAGCTGTAACAAAGGATCAAACGATGTAATTCATGTGTATCTGCTCAGGCATATGTATATCATGTTTTCTCCTATCAAACTGTCACCTTAACTTATACTGGAGCTTCAAACACACTCCACACACAAAGTCACACATCCAGAAGTCTCTTCTACAACTCCTTGTAACCAGAACTTCAGATGGTTAGACATAATGCCTCCCATGCAATAAATGTAGATGTCATAGTGTTCTTGACATGCATACAGGTGTATCTATCGCTCTTCAAATATAATGAGTGTGTGTGTGTGTGTGTGTGTGTGTGTGTGTGTGTGTGTGTGTGTGTGTGTGTGTGTGTGTGTGTATATACAGGAACAAATAAATACATATCTGAGGGGTGGGCTGTAGAAATTATAAGGCTGAACAGAGCACTGCTGGAAGTTACAGCAGCTTATAAGCTACTTTGTGTTTTCTGTATCCTTGCCTCCATCTGTTGACTTGTATTGTATGGATATTCTGATCTGTAAGAGAGTCTGTCTCATGGATTTGATTCAGTCTTAAGTCACAGTGTCAGTCATGCAGTAGCACTTTATAAACATGTCCATGCAGCTAAAAATTCTTATGTATAGATCTAATACATGCATGCATTATATGTGGATGACTTGGGGACAGCACAGTCCACTGCATGCAATCCAACAGTTCCTGAACTGAAATTCTAAGTGTGAAATTCAATTGCATTGCCTCACTTACATACCTTATTAGCTATTTTCTACAGTAAAGATATAGTCCAGCATGGATGGTCCACTGCAGTTCTGGGAACACCTGAAAAACAACAACAGAACAATGAAATCTTTATGCTATTCTTGAAGCATCTGGGGGGGGGGCAGTACTGCTTTATAAATAGTTTAGACCTTTTGAGGTACCCAATATGTATGTATGATTGTATATATATTAATATATATATATATATATATATATATATATATATATATATATATATATATATGTTTTTGTGCACACATATTTGCAAATGTGATAACATATGCCTTTTGCATTGTTCTATGACTAGTCTTTGTGCCATCAGTTATGCCTGTTGGGGGCCACTGTTTGTGTGCGTGTGTGTGTGTGTGTGTGTGTGTGTGTGTGTGTGTGTGTGTGTGTGTGTGTGTGTGTGTGTGTGTGTGTGTGTGTGTGTGTGTGTGTCCGCACTGTGATACAAACTCACATCCCTTCTCTGAAAGTCCAAGAAATGATACTGCAAATTGTGGTACCCTGAGTAACTTTGAAACTTGAAGTTACACTTTTAATGTGTATTTCTGGGTGTTTCTATATGCTGCACCCTTGACACAGGAGTTTGGGGCTATGCCTTCTCTACTCATGTCATTTAGCTTGTTGATTACTTTATCAATGTGCAGCAGTAATACTCTGAAAAAACAGAAACTCAACATTAGTATCTATCTCCCTATCCGCACTTAAAAATTCACATTTCCAAGGATCATAGTTATGGTGCTGCGGTAGCATTGTCACCTCACAGTAAGATGCTGTCCTGTTCGATTCTCAGCTAGAGTGTCTTCTGTGTGGAGACATACGTGAATGGGCGTACCTTCATTGAAGGTTGTGCATCAGGGCTGGCAACTCGGCACGTAATAATCTACTGCCAATCATTAGCGGACCAGAGTTCCGCTGTGGCGACCCCTAACCGGGAAAAGCCAAAAGACACAACATAGTTATGTCTTTCAGACTTCTAGCAGATACTACAGCAGGGCTGACATATGGATGTAGGTGGTTTGCACATCAAAGGTAAGAGCTGAAAATGCTGCTATTAGCTATGAAACTCAAGGTACTAATACAGAGCATTCATAGTATAAAGATCCTGATCATAGTCATGGTCTTTAGGGTTGTAAAATGAGGGTGCAGCCTCCAACAGAGTGCCCCTGATTCTTTCTGAATAGTGTACCAGCATATATAAATGGGGCAACATCATGCACCACACAGACAAAGACTTATTTCATGGCACAATGTCATATCACCCCAACACTTTGAAAAAAAACATGTTTAATTCAGAGCAAAGTACCATGTCAGGTAGAAACCAGTAGCATATTACCTAGAGCATAGTGTCTTTGCCTCTTTTTTGAAATCCTGGCAAGCCATTTTTTGGCTTACCTCACTGAATTAGCACCACAATACAATAGACGGTCTTGGCTATTCTAATTAGCACAACCATACAATGGATGGTCTTGGCCATTCTAATTAGCACCACCATACAATAGATGGTCTTGGCCATTCTAATTAGCACCACCATGCAATGGATGGTCTTGGCCATTCTAATTAGCACCACTATACAATGGATGGTCTTAGCCATTCTAATAGGCACCACCATACAATAGATGGCCTTGGCCATTCTAATTAGCACCACCATACAATGGATGGTCTTGGCCATTCTAATTAGCACCACCATACAATAGATGGTCTTGGCCATTCTAATTAGCACCACCATACAATGGATGGTCTTGGCCATTCTAATTAGTACCACCATACAATGGATGGTCTTGGACATTCTAATTAGCACCACCATACAATGGATGGTCTTGGCCATTCTAATTAGCACCACCATACAATAGATGGCCTTGGCCATTCTAATTAGCACCACCATACAATGGATGGTCTTAGCCATTCTAATAGGCACCACCATACAATAGATGGCCTTGGCCATTCTAATTAGCACCACCATACAATGGATGGTCTTGGCCATTCTAATTAGCACCACCATACAATAGATGGTCTTGGCCATTCTAATTAGCACCACCATACAATGGATGGTCTTGGCCATTCTAATTAGTACCACCATACAATGGATGGTCTTGGCCATTCTAATTAGCACCACCATACAATGGATGGTACTGGCCATTCTACTTCTACATTTAGGGACAGCACTAGAACAATTTTCTGCTATCACTTTCATATTTTAAAAAATGTAGTCTTATGTTTATCTACTGATGTCTATGTCTTAGCCATTCTAAAATGGAATTCTACAGTGGAAAAAAGTAAGAGCTTTAAGACAGATGTACTAACATTAAAAATCTTCTGATTGTCAAATCTTAAACATATCATATATTACTATTTATTTTTTGTTTTGAGATTACAATTTGAATGAGCAATAAATCAGTATAAGCAGTAGTCTGAAATTCTCTTGTGCACGCAAACAACAGTATGTTTCATATACATTTTGGTTCAGTTTATTAGCATTTTCTAGTCATACAATAAACCCTCCACATCATCTCATTAGTAATTACTGTCATTTTAATAATCAGTAACAGTTTAACTTATAATCTGGTTGCCATATTCCTACTACAAGATGCCCACTACATAACAATGCCGCCCAGTTATACTGCAAATCTCACAGAATATGTGAGGATAGGAATCACACACACACACACACACACACACACACACACACACACACACACACACACACACACACACACACATATACACATCTATTTATCTCTCTGTATCTCTCTCTATATATATAAATATATATATATATATATATATATATATATATATATATATATATATGGTTCCCTATCAGAAGCCCGAAACACTATAAGCCTGAAAATCAAAATCCTGAAACCAAAAGCCTGAAAATTCAAAATCCCGAAAACCCAAAATCCTGAAAACACAAAATGGACATACTGACGTCATTGTAGCTTTGCTATTGTTAGCCCTGTGGTGTTAGGTCATGCGTTGGGTTCAGGTCAGTGTCTTGATTGGTTTTATGTTAGGGTTAGGGGCGGTTTAAGTGAGTTAGGGTTAGGGCACAGGTTAGGCATGTATGCAATAGTGACAAATATTGGGGTTAGGGGCGGTTTAAGTGAGTTAGGGTTAGGCTGGTCAGGTGAGTGTGCGATAGTGACGGACCTTAGGGTTAGGGTTAGGGTCAGGGTCAGTTGGTAGATATTAGTGTCTTTATAGTGACATATTAGCATTATTTGTGTTTTCAGGATTTTGAGTTTCAGGATTTTGGGTTTTGATTTTGAATTTTCAGGCTTTTGGTTTCAGGATTTTGATTTTCAGGCTTATAGTGTTTCAGGCTTCTGATAGGGAACTATATAAATATATATATATATATATATATATATATATATATATATATATATATATACATATATATATATATAGATGTGTACACAAACACACACACACACACACACACACACACATATATATATATATATATATATATATATATATATATATATGTGTGTGTGTGTGTATATACACACTCACACAGATATATATGTATATATATATATATATATATATATATATATATATATATATATATATATATATATATATATATATATATATATATATATATATATATATATATATATATATATACATATATATAGATATATATATATATATATATATACATACATATATATATATATATATATATATGGTTCCCATTTGATTTATCAAACTATACTTCATTGAACTGCAGTAAAACACTGACTCCATTGTGCTGAAACTTCACTAAATCAAAAACTGACTTTACTGAACTACACACCACCAAAAACAACTCTACATTAAAAATAAACACATAAACACACATTATATAAAAATTTTGCAGGGGGGAACCGCCCTCCACCCCCACACCACCTGCAAATGATATATACCAACTCTGAGATTGCACTACAGTGACTATACGGATACATCTGTGATGCTGACTGTACTAGAATTTCCATTAAAAATCAATGAGTGCTGTTAACATAACTTTAACATACAAAATATATCCCTCCAAGACCACTGCATAATTACCTTTTTCCAAACTGCCGTCATATCCGTTGACAGCTGTAACTGGTATGATGTATGACAATGCACATAAATACCTTACTCTTGCACTTCTTGTAAGAACACCAGCAGCTTAACTGCTTTGGTGTAATGTAACTTGAACAACTAATACTTCAGCAAAGTGAGGTTTTGGCACAATGGAGTCAGTGTTTTAAAGTTCAATGAAGTTTAATTTCAATAATTCAAATAGGACCTAATTATATTACTAGGAAGGTTAATATTAACATGGTGCAATTTGAAGCTTAGGTAAAAAGGTGACTAGTGAAATGGTTACACTGGCTATGGTAGCTAGAAACTAGATTATTCAGTAAATCTGTATCATCTCTCTTGTCATCACTCATGATCTGCTACCAAGATCTAGGGTCACAGTCGTAAACTATTTCAATGTACTTCATAGCAGGTATTTCTTCAGATAACCATTTGACAGATCAGGACATGCATTTTGAGTCCTGTAAAGTGGAGACAGAATTGCTGAAAATCTGGGCTTAGATATATTAAGTCTGAGACTGCCATTTCTTAGAATATTCCTTTCCTGGTTTACTTTTCCAGTAAACAAATGTTAAATAAAAATAAATAAATAATTCCTCTTTCTCTAAGGTATAGTGATTTTGGAGTTGGCGTATATAAGTCTGGGGGATTCTAGACATGCTTCCCCCACATCAGGGTTGCAGGAGTTACTTGCTCAACTGCAAAAAAAGAAGTTTAAAGAGGAAGAACAATGTTTGATATTCACACTTCTCCTGCATTTTTGGTCCTTTTTCATGCCAGGACTCAGCGTTTTCAATCACGACATTTCAAACTGGAAACATTTTTTGATCATATATTCTGTTTGTGATGATATCAACCAATTGAGCAGGTGTACCACCCTAAATACTCCCCTACAGATTGCTCCCACCACTCTGTTGACAAGCACCTATCTACTTACAGTACAAAAGTCAAATAATAGTGCATGAGATGGCTTGTACTCCAACTGCACCTCTAAAATCTGGAACTCTTTGTCTACTGGGCATTTTGACAAATGGAACCACTTCAGATTTAAAATAAAGGAACATCTACACAAATCTTGGATATGTCCTGGCTCCCCCCTGTTAAGTCAGCTAACTGAATACAAACTACTCATCATTAATCCTAGTATTACATTCTCATAGCTATACATCAACAAAGCATTGTGATTTTATTATAAATATCATATAGTCATTCAATTATTTCATAATAATCTATCTTTTAGATGGCCACATCCTTTATTCTGCATATTAACGTTATCTATATTCTTCTACTTGTACTCTTATTCAGTAATGCATGCACTGATTCATTAGCTTTTGTTGTCTTTCTCGGCATTATCTTATGCGTATGCATGCCAAAGTGTTGTTTTTTGCCTTACTACTGCTTGTATAAACCTGCTAGGAATCCCCACCTAGTATTGTATGCAGTGTGTATACAACATTGTTTAATGTGAGCTTATTATAACATGTGATTACTTTCTAAAATGTTTACTTTTATATTTTACTCTGTATTAATCACTGTATTGTTTTAGTAATTTCTTTTTTTTTTCAAAAATCTTTATTAGGATTTTATCTATAATGACAAAAAAGGAAACAGAACCAATGTAGGCAAGTGCCATCAATGGAACAAAGAAACTGCAAATGCTATATCCTAGTATATACAGTCATGAGAATAACAACAAAAAGAAGGAAACAACTATTTACAAACATGCTAGTTGCCTAAAAATATAAAAGCAGTATACAATAGGTCTTTGAGAAGTAATAAGTTAGAGGCTCTAACAAAGAAAAGATAAGAAATAGAAGGAAGGGCCAAAGAGTTTTGTCCCAAAATCTGTAAATTATGCTTTGATTGACAATAAATGGAAAAAATTATTGCAATATGTGATCAAATAAAATATTTCAAAATGTAATGAAGTGTGGGTATGCTTTCTGGTTAAGAATTAACTGCTTATGGGCTGTTAAGTATTTCATTGCCATTTGCTTAAACCCTTTCCAAGTGAGTAGGAAGCTATCTTTCCAGTTTAGGGCAATCTACAGTTTAATTAAAGTAAAAAGAGTTATAAGAATATGAGTTTGTAGTTTTGTCGAACCAGGTGAGGGAATATGCAATATAGTGAATTCCCAGGAAAGGGTAGACTTCTCATATCCCATTTTTGTAGTCTAACTCTTAAAGAACACCAGAGTGTATAAGTGCACTTACAACTCCAAAATATGTGAAAGAGATCAGCTCTTTGGAATTCACACCAAAATATGTGAAAGAGATCAGCTCTTTGGACTTCACAATAGGGGCAAAAAGTGGAAGCAGAATGGTTAAATTTATTTAGTGCGGTTGGGGTGCAGTATGCTTTGTTGACAATCATGAGTTGTGTGTAACCAAGTTTCTTAAAGGGGGATAATTTAGAGGTTATTAGGAAAGATTGGGTTATTTGGTTGACAGATATTGCTGGATTTAGGTCGGATTAATAGATTGAAAAGCGGGCTTCATTTTGCTATCTAAGCGGGACAATGGGTTTGTAAATGTTTGAGATCATTTTCTTTTTCATTGACATTAGTGTCCATAAAGTTTTACAGGTATTGATATCTTTTACATCTAAACTAGGGTCAGATAACATTTTGTTACACAATTCTCTGATCTGTCTCAATGTAATTGTGTAACTCTTGGGAAGGTTTAAGGTGGATCTTGTCTCTGGAATGGACTGGTTCATAAAGGAGTAAAGGCCAATGACACATTTCTCTTTTATGAGGGGGGAGTTATTCAAGTTTAGCATTGAATTATTAAATTTTAAATTAGGGTCAAGATGTGATGGTTGAAGGGTAGTGAAGCACTGGATACATTCAGTGAATCGACCAGTTTTTATAGGGTATTTATGTTGTTATTTAGAAATGCATGGAGTTTAGAACTTTTCAAGCTTGATTTACTAAGAAAAGGGAGGACCTTGGGGTTAAAATTAAGAGACCAAGCATATTTATATCAGCTCTATCTAGGCCAGGGACCAGGAATTGCTATTTGGGATTTAATCAGAGATTACTATTAATGTACTACTACTAGTTATATCGTAGTATAATCTGAAGTCTGGGAGCTTTAATACTCCTTTATTTCTAGGGCATATCAGCTTTTGGTAAGAGATACTGACTGATTTAGGGGACAATATGAACTTGGATAGGAAAGAATGTAATTTTTTAAAGAATTTGTTATGTACCGTCACTCAGGAACTATTGAAAGAATAGAATAGTCTTGGAAGAATATTCATCTTAACTTTTGCCACTCTCGATAGGAAGGGTAGTTGAAGCTTATTACATTTATTACAATCCTGTTGCAGGTTTAAACACAATTTTATATTATTTCGGTAAAATAATTTAGGGTCTCGAGAGAAAGTGACTCCTAAGTAATTCAGGGACTGTTTTAATTTGATTTCAGTAGACTGGGGGGGTTAAAAAGAGGTGATGTGGGAGACTGATTTGGAAAACTGAAGTTTTCTCCAGATTTAGTTTATAATTGGATAGTTTTGAAAAACTATCAGTCTAATTCAGGATTTTTGATAGATTATAACTAGGTAACATAAAATAAAGGTTTAAATCATCTGGAAATGCTGATAAAGCAACCTTAGTATTATAGAGTATAGGTACATGGTAAAAGGCTTTCTGAGTAATAAATAGGAATAAGGGTTCAATATAAAGGTTGAAAAGGTATGAAGATAGTAGGCAACCCTGTCTTGTTCCATTCCTGATCTCCATCCATGTGGAAGTAAATCTGTTTATATGCAATGATGTGTAAGCTTTGGTAAACAGGGATTTCAAGATTTGTACAAAGCTTAAGGGTAAACCGAAGTGGGGTAGGACTGAGAGGAGAAAATCTAGGTTGAGTCTGTCAAAGGCTTTGGAGGCATCAATTAAGGGGTATGTGTTTGACTGGAAAGTTTTATCAAAGTATCTGGCGTAAGTGTGTTGTCACAATTTTCCCTGGATTAAATAAAACCTGATTGACTTTGTGAAACAATATTAGGGATAATAGGTTTTAATCTGTTAGCCATTATTGTGGTCAAATGTTAATATCCATGTTAATTAAGAAGATGGGTCTGTAACTCCATGGGTTTTTAGGGTCAGCATTCTTTGAAAGATAAAGATAGTTTTCGAGGCATTGAGATGAATATCATCAACATTGTTATCTTTTATATAATTAAATAGGAGCAATAACATCTTTGAGATTACTGGGCAAAAGGATTTGTAGAATTCTGCAGTGAGTTCATCTGGCCCAGGTGCTTTGTCGATTTAAGTATATTTATTGTGGTTGTTATTTCTTGCTAGGTAATAGGAGCTGAAAGAGAGTCTTGTTGTATTAGGTTAAGTTTCAGAAAGTTTAATTGGTTCAGAAATTGGGTTTTCTCTTGATCTGATGCCAAGACTGCCTCTGCACCATGAGTTTGGAAATAAGTTTTTCAAACAGTTGGACTATTTCAGTGTTGGAATAGTATGTTTTTCCTTGATAAAAAAGTCTCATAACTAGTAGGAGAATTTTTCCTTTGGTTTATCAGTCTCACTAATTTAGAAGGGAGATGTGCCAGTTCCGAGTAGTTGGGCAGATTTTTAATTTCATGATAGGACAATCATTTCATGTTTAATAAATATAGTTCTGTCTGAAGAGCCTCTGCTTGTTTTTAGTGTCTTGATTAAAGTTTAATTGTAATTCAGCTTCCAGTTTGGTAATTTTATTTAGTAATTTCTGATCTTGGAGATTTTCTCCCCAGGCTTCCTCGAAAAAGAGGACTAGTGGATAAATGGACATACCTGGTAAACCAATGCAAAATAAATAAATAAATGAATTAATTAATACAAACAGTCAGAATGCAGCATTGCCTCTCTTCCATCAAACAGGATATGGTTTATTTTTTTAACATTAGGCTATATACATGATCCCTTAAACATGATTTCTAAGTTATTAAACCTGTGGCAGAGATTCTTGTAGATCACAAATAAGGAATCTGTTAAGAATAGTACTGGAAACTTTTTTGCACACTGATCGTGGTGAGTGAAAGTGAGTAAACTTGGGCACAGAACACTAATCTCTCTCAGACATATCAATTGGGGTGACGTTGTACCTTTTTCTTTCATCTTAATTGTTTTCTTCCATCTAGGTTGTCAGTAATTTCATTCTGCTATGGCATTTTCAAAGATACATTTGAATTTCCTTATGTGTAGTTGAATAGAGGAGACTTTTGAGTGATTTTTTTGTCAAGGCCGTTTTGAAGACCCCATCCCAGATGTCCTTGTTAGGTTAAATAGATATACTGTGCTATTCTAAAAAGCACCCAGGCAGTACTTCATTCTCTGTTGACTATATTCCTTATCAACATATAGGTGTGCCAGGGCAGGTTTCATTGTTTTGCAGATATTTTTCCAGGCAGAACTCCTTTCTCTTTCTCTTCATATGTTAAGGATTTTTTAGAAGCAAACATCCAATGGTAATTAATTTGATAACTTTTTTGGTGGGGGTGGACACCTTTTATTATGCCATACAGTGCTTATTGAAAATACTGAGTGTCTTCTTCAAGGTTAATGAGGTGTCTTAAAAATATGAACTTGCTAATTTAAATTCTTCTCATCATACCTATATGTGGTCTGGATTTTAACCTGCTATGCCTTCTACCAGCACCTGCAGGACTGCATGGATAAGGCAATCCCAAACAAAACAAAGACTCTTTGTACCAAAGGCAAGCGTCCAGTGTGGTGGACCCCAGCCATAAACAAACTCTACAACAAAAGGAGGAAGCTACTACAAGATAGAGCAAAATCCTTAAAAGGTAAGACACCCTTGATCACTATAAGTAAAAAACTAAGAGCTCTCATAAAATCATCCAAAGCAAATTTCGAGAGAAAAATAGCTAAAGACTCAAAAGACAATCATAAGGCCTTCTTTAGCTATGTTAGAAACCTGGGAGGAAACTCCCAGATATGCTTAGAGCTAGTTCAAAATGATGTGAAGATTACTGATCCTACAGACATTGCCAACATACTGGCTGACAGGTTCAGTGCAAACTTCTCCCCTCCCCAAAAGGAGAGATATCTATACCAAGCGATTGCAGCCCCCAAACATCTCCAGCGCCCAAGTGAGAACTGCTCTCTCCAAAGCAAAAAACACAGCATCCATGGGACCTGATGGTGTCCCCGGCTGTGTGCTCCATGAACTCAATGAGGAATTAAACCCACAGCTAGGACAGCTGTTTAATCAAAGTCTTACCTCTGGATCGTACCCAGGAGTGGCGCACTGCAACTGTGGTACCACTTCACAAAGGCGGTGCCTCCACCGACCCTGGAAATTACCGGCCCATTAGCTTGACAAGCCTTATCTGCAAAGCCATGGAGAGGATCATAATGGACCTCATAAATAAAGACATAGGGAATTTGCAGACTTTGGATCCAACCCAGTTTGGCTTTGTCAAAGGCAGATCATGCCTTTTAAACTTGGTTGACTTTTTGAAACAGTCACCAAAGCCATTGATGAGGGAAAGGCAGTCCATACAGCCTACCTCGATCTGGCTAAGGCCTTCGTTTTTGTGTCTTGATTAAAGTTTAATTGTAATTCAGCTTCCAGTTTGGTAATTTTATTTAGTAATTTCTGATCTTGGAGATTTTCTCCCCAGGCTTCCTCGAAAAAGAGGACTAGTGGATAGATGGACATACCTGGTAAACCAATGCAAAATAAATAAATTAATTAATTAATTAATACAAACAGTCAGAATGCAGCATCGCCTCTCTTCCATCAAACAAGATATGGTTTATTTTTTTAACATTAGGCTATATACATGATCCCTTAAACATGATTTCTAAGTTATTAAACCTGTGGCAGAGATTCTTGTAGATCACAAATAAGGAATCTGTTAAGAATAGTAGTGGAAACTTTTTTGCACACTGGACATGGTGAGTGAAAGTGAGTAAACTTGGGCACAGAGCACTAATCTCTCTCAGACATATCAATTGGGGTGACGTTGTACCTTTTCCTTTCATCTTAATTGTTTTCATCCATCTAGGTTGTCAGTAATTTAATTCTGCTATGGCATTTTCAAAGATACATTTGAATTTCCTTATATGTAGTTGAATGGAGGAGACTTTTGAGTGATTTTTTGTCAAGGCCATTTTGAAGACCCCATCCCAGATGTCCTTGCTAGGTTAAATAGATATACTGTGCTATTCTAAAAAGCAGCCAGGCAGTGCTTCATTCTCTGTTGACTATATTCCTTATCAACATATAGGTGTGCCAGGGCAGGTTTCATTGTTTTGCAGATATTTTTCCAGGCAGAACTCCTTTCTCTTCATATGTTAAGGATTTTTTAGAAGCAAACATCCAATGGTAATTAATTTGATAACTTTTTTGGTGGGGGTGGACACCTTTTATTATGCCATACAGTTTTTATTGAAAATGCTGAGTGTCTTCTTCAAGGTTAATGAGGTGTCTTAAAAATATGAACTTGCTAATTTAAATTCTTCTCATCATACCCATATGTGGTCTGGATTTTAAAGTATTTAATATGTTCTGCAGATTCACTCATCTTTCCAACCTGCAAGCACTAGAAGATAATCACTAATGCTACCTCTCTGGTCTGCTGCAGCCTTTGTGATGGAGAGAAACAATTTATAACATAACCAAGAATGCTTCTTTTTATGGGAAATTATAAATATGGGTATGTAGTACAAAAATCTGAGTTATGCCTTACAGATTAAAACAATCATAGAATAAGGAGGTTAGGATGGTTTAGTTAGTCTATGTCCATTAATCCTATGTGGGGCACTTAGGTTCATCATACACCTTTGTGAAGTTCTTTGTTGACATATTTTTGGGGATGCTTAACCTGTAGCTGAATGGTGCCTTCCTATTATGCTCAGTGTGGATTTCCAGCATAGCTGTGGTTGCTGATTGTTAAGGCTAGTAGAAACCATATGCATCCAGGGAAGAGGCATAAGAGAGAGAGTGAGAGAGAGAGTTTTATACAAATTTTCTACATTTTATGGCAAAGAAATGTATCCCATGCAGTTCAGTCAATGTTGACTGACCCAGAGGGAGGACAACTTATAGATTTAGCAGTTGTTCTCTCACTAACTCTTTAAGGAAGTGTTAAAATGTTGCATGGCAAATATTATGCACCCCTAAGTTTTCATTTAATTTAAATATTGATCATATTGCATTTAGACGCACACATTTTACTTTGTGTTATAAATACTCACTCATAATTGCATTTGGGGTACCTAAGGAGGACACAATGAGCTACACATAACATCACTTCATGGGCATGCAATATCTTCATCCAGACACACATGTGCATGCACATATGTGTACTGGCTCACCAATAGGACCCACAATGTCAAAATAGGTACCTCCACCTCTGACGGCAGACTTGTCACTAGTGGTGTTCCCCAGAGATCTGTCCTAGGACCCACACTGATTGGCAACTACTTCTTGGAGGTCCAGGCAAAGACAAGTTTGCGGATGACTATAAGTTGGGTGCTGTCATTGACCCTCCAAATGATGTTAACATACTGCAAGATGGTCTCTCAGCAAGAAATGACTAGTGCCAAAGTCATGACCTTAAGATAAGTGTAGAAAAATGTATTATGTATTTATTTATTTATTTTATTTTATTTTGCATCTGTTAACCAGGATGGTCCAACTGAGCTGAGTAGCCCTTTTTCAGCAAGGCCCTGGGAGAAAAGCTCCACAGTAAACAAGTCATTACAAAGCTTTAGTATTTTACAGTGCATACATAGACTGTATGTATAGTTATACAGAGGTATTTGATAAGTAATGAATAGAAGCATTATACAATAAAAATAATATTAACAAAACAAACAAAGATTATAAATTTATGTAGTTATTTCCATAATATATGAATTGGAAGAGGAAATTAGAGATGGACATGTAAAGAGAAACTATGCAGAGGTTATCACTGATAAGATTGTAATTGTGAGTTATAACCCACAAGAGGAGACATAAAGAGATCTTACAATTAGTGTAAGATAGAGTAGGGGTCAAGTAGAGCACAGATAGAGAGCTGTCTTTGGAGATAGTGAGGTGGTTTAAGGAGGATGAGTGCAGAGGCAGGACCAATGAGTTTTTAGGAATTCTTTGGTGGCTGTTTTGAACTGATTAGGATGTATAAGGGACCAGATTTCTAATGGCAGTTTGTTCCAAGGGGTATACTGTACTTCATCAAAGAAACACTTCTTCGAAAAAGAACCGTAGACCCACACTTAAGTGAAAGTGCACTTAACCAAAAGTGCACTTTCATGAAGAACGGTTCAACAAACCATTAACGAACACCAAAACAATATTTTTGCAGGGGGGCAAGCCCCCCCTGCACCCCCACACCCCCTACTTAAATATACCAACTCCAAGATCACACTACAGTGGGGAAACAGGTAAATTCCCTTTTCCCCACTGTAGTGTGCTTTGGCCCTCAGTGTTCCATAACGGTTCGTTGAACCGTTCTTCATGGAACTGCACTTTCGGTTAAGTGCACTTTCTAGGTGTGGATCTACTCTTTTTCAAAGAAGTGTTTCTTTGATAAAGAGAAGTAGACCCATTCCAAGATAAGGTGGGATTGTAGCTATAGAGGTTACATCCTATTTTGGTCTTAGGTGTATATATTTGCAGCCGGTCTTGATCAGAGCTACGTAGGGACCTAGTGGGGGAGTATTGAGAGATGAGAGAAGATAGGCTAGGACAGAAGGATTGCAGGTATAGAACTGAGTGAATTATCTGTAGTTGAGAGAGAAGGAGCAGGTGGGGTAGTTCTAGCCAGTCTAAGTATCTTAGTGAAAGACAATGATATGATTTATAAGTTTGGTGTGCAGCAAATCTAGCAACCTTGTTGTATGTGGATTCTAGTTTTGCTAGGAGAGTGGAATTAAGATTAGTGAGAATTTGGGAGCTATACAATAGGCTGGGTAGAAGGTATGAATGTGAGAGGGTTACTTTTGCTTTGTTTGTTAGAAGCTTTTTGTTTCGATAAAGAAGTCCCAGTTTTTGATGTGTCTTTTTAATACAGTTAATTGTATGTAAGTCAAACTTAAGTTGGTCATCTATTGTTACTCCTAGACATTTCGTGCTAGATTCAACATTGATTGAGGGACAGTATGGAAAAAGTTGACTTAACGTGGGTGAGGTTTTTAGGAAGAAAGAATAAGAGATTTATTTTTTTAGGGTTAAGAATGAACTGGTTATCACAGAGCCAGGATTCGACTGAGTTGAAAGATGCTTGAGTAGCAGAGATAAGGTCAGAAGGGGTGGCAGTGATGATGATGACTATAGAGTCACCTGCATATTGCACAAGGGATGACTGAGGACAGGAGGTATAGAGTAGATTTGTGAAGATATTAAAAAGTAATGGGCCAAGGACAGATCCTTGAGGGCACCCATTTTCACGGGGGGAGGGGCATCTCACTGATTGCTGATGGTCAGTGAGATAGCTAGAGAGATCATGCCATTTGGACCCTACTGATTACCACATCAACATGCAACCCCCTAAGCATACAACCTGTGGTGAGAAGTCTGGATACTCAGCTTGACAACAATCTCAAATTCAACCATCATGTAGCAGCAGTGGTGGTTCATCTCATAAGTAAAGGAATTCCATCCAGAAAAAAGAAGGTTATTACCTCTCTGTACTCCTCCCTCATTAGACCAACAATTTAGTATAACATCCCATTTAGTATGTACCTCTCCATACACCTGTTCCAACTGGAAATGCCACAGAAATACCTCATAAAGGGAATTCATGGCCTCCAACACCTGTTATATGCGGATAAGCTCAAATTGCTATCACTCTTCTCAGTATCATGCAGATTGCTCACAGGTGATCTGTGTCTCGCCTATAAGGCAATATCTGAGCCTGCCTACTAGAGATGCTTAAAATTCATTAGATGGCCACACTTGAAAGTTGTGGCCATCTATGAATGGCATAAAAGATGCCTTGGCAACATGTACAAGATATTGAGGACACACATGGGATATGTGGGCACAATAGCCTTTGGCTGAAGTCCCATATGACATAATTATGCATCAAACACAAGCTGTTTCACCTTCTCAGGGAGCACTGTTTAAAGTTCTGCTGCCTGTGTAGGTGCCTCATATTGGTACCAGCTTTATTGTACTCAGTAGATACCTGCACCAGTACCACTAGCTTTATCTACATATAAACTTCACTGCTGGGCTGCTATTTATACATGCTAATGCATCCCCATAACAACTATCTATGCCCATGAAGGGAACACATATAGCTACTCAAAATGCTTTCTTGAAAACTGCATTCATGTCATGCAGCAGTCCTGTGGTCCTGCACAGCTTTGTGATCTGTATCCTCTACAAAAGATAAGATGTAAATTGCATGATTTCTGTAGATTGCTGTAAATACATGATGGTATATGCAGGGGTTTTGCAGTTAATGTATGTGCTACAGAGCTTACACCTTATTACATTTTAAATCATGACAGGGGTGCAAGGTTGTACATTATTCTACCTTAAATAATACATTTTTGGATGAATTAGGATTGACACAACAGCAATAAACAGAACATGCATATTTGTCATATATCACTCTCTTTATGAGAGCAATGGATGCTTATGCAATTTACCAGAACAAATATGTTATGCTTTCTGCAACTAGAGTCAGTGATGTTGATTCCTTTGCATCATCATCATCATCATCATCATCCTCATCCTGCTATACATTGCGGTTTATAATTTCACCAATGCTCTGTCCTGCACAGCTGTGAATCTCCCTTTGTAGAAACACAGCGCAGCCTGGTACAGGTCAGGAGCACCTGCATATTAACTGTTTAATGACTATAGGATCATATGCCTATGGCATCCACACACCAAAGCCACCCTTTCTTGATGCCAAAGAAGCACTCTGCTACTGTATAATTTGGCTTCCATGGCCATTTGTAAGCCTTATTAGAAACAAAACATTAACGCTATCTAGCTACTAAGGTCAGTCATGCAAGAATGTACTGGCAGATCATTAATAGAATGCATACAGATAATTTTTTATTACTGAGGCTGCCATTCTGCTTCCTTTGTCTCATGAAATGTTTATTTTATCATTATACATATCATGTGTGGCACATACTTATTAATAGGACATACTAGTTCTGTATGATTCTGAATGAATGCCTAATCTAGACTGCTTATCTCCCATATGAAAGCAACATGGACACTCTCATGATGTTTGCAAGACACATCTCTGATACCACCAGCTGCATTTCCCTCTAGCTGATGTTTGGGGGAGGGAATATTCTTCCTACACAACCTCGTCCTCATTTGGTGGAGTGTTTATAATTGTATACATGAGGCTTATGCTCTAATTGCTATCAGCAAGCCTGCAATCCCCTGGAATGATTGTATACTCTTTTGTCATTCCTGTGGAGTAGTAGAGAAAATCATGTATTTATCCATGTTCACTATGTAGATGAGGAATGCATTAAGCATCCTTGATGTAAATAACAAATTTGCCTAGTGCATCACTTTTAGGCCTCTAGAAAATCCCCAAGGCTGCAATGAGCCCTGACATTGCTGGTTAGAAGAAAGAGTGCTCAGTCCTATGTTATGGCTTGTTAAATGTCTACTTGGTTCATATCACTAAGAGTGCACACATCAGACAGCCCAATATTGACTTTTCCATTCAAAAACTTGGTATTATTCAAACTAGTGTGGTATTGCCTAGCAAAGGCAGCCTGGCATTGCTGTCACATGTCAAAGTGTAATATACCTGCACCTAATGTGTTTTTAACACTTTAACATAGCATAGAACTTTTTTACTGCTCCACTATTGTCCTTCCGGAATTACCTGTCCTTGCATGATATTTTGGAGTGTACCAATTTCATTCCTCCTAAAAATGTCTGTTTTTGTATTTTTTACTACTATATGCAGGTCACTGATAGCTCCATTCTTACTCATTATAACCTTCATCATGCAGTGTTTATGTGTCTGAGCATAATTCAAAGTAATTATGTTTAAAATATTATTCATTTTTTGCATGATCCTTCCTGCAGTTTAGATTTGGTCTGCTTATGTGTGTAGCTTAATGTAACATTTTAATCTTTAAGCATCTGAAAACAATATATTTGTACTAGAGTGTGAATAGGTAACTTATTTCTGTGACCCTTTTTAAATTAACAGTTAAATAAAAGTCCATTAATTTTAAATTCTGGAAAACAACAATACATGCCAGTGTGTCTATTTATAGAATAATTCAAATTAACTTACATTTTAGCTGTCTGCATACTCATTTTAAGCATCTGTCCCAGCTAAGTGTCTAATGGGTTGGAATTCATTTCATTCTATGTACATGCATCTTTTTCATCCCAAGTATGATCACTGTCAAAGTACTAATAATTTACCAGAGTGCACTCAGAGGCTGCAAGTGTTGAGGCTAATTTGGTGTGAAACTAAAACTGGCTGATATTGTTTTGGTTTGAATTATTGGGACACTTCAAATGAGTTTATTGGGCTAAATCTGAAGTGCAGGGAATTCTTGTAATCTGAGTGGCATTTTGGATTGCAAGATACCATTTACGGTTCATGCTGTATGCTTTATCAAATGACTCCTAATTACTTAATTGTTGCACCAAGTAAGTCAGAAAAGTTTGAGCTTCTATTGCATGCCTCAAAGAGCTGGAGATTTATGTGCTGCAATACATTTAAAGCCAGTTACAGACATGGATTCAGAATGTGGTTGTTACACAGTCTGAGTGATTTACTAATTAGTAGTAATAGGGGATTTAGTGATGAGACAGAAACAAACTACTTTATATAACTAATATCTGTTAAAGTAAAATGTGTTTTTCAAGGCATACCTTTGTACTACATGGTCTGATATCTGCAACTCAATTATCACCTACGTGTATGTTTTGTTATATTTTAGAAAACATTTCTTGTTGGTTTTAGTTACTTTTTTTAAAAGTATAAAGGTTGCAGGCCAAGCCTTCATTATATGGTCATTTTTTGAAACATTTGTACTACAAAAATCACTCAGTTGAGTGCTTTAACATGTTTATTTGAAGTATTGCTTGAGGTTCTAGTCAACTTTTGCATTATCTGGCTTAATTCATGCTACTACTTTTAGCATTGTCATGACTGAAAGACAAAACACCAACTCAAATGCATTTTTCTGTTGATCTTTTTATTTAGCTAAGTGTCTGCTGTTTCATTAATCTGAAATATTTTTAATTTTACAAGAAATAATGATCAGGTTACAAAATGACATCTTAATATGCATTATCTCGTATTTCTACATGGAGTTTGCAATATCAGTGGTTCAGTAAATTGCTCTTTGAATTCTGAGACCAGAAGATGTGAGCCTGTAATTTCAGTAATCACACAAGGCACTTCAAGTGAAATTCCATTGCTGATTTTTATCAGTGTATAAAGAGGTAATGCATTACTGATGTGCCATATTTCGGTCATACCATTTAAATTAAATCCTGCTTTTTATTCAAGATGTAGTTGAGATGAATGAAAATAATTCAGAGCCAATTATTTGAAAGGAATACCATTACATTTATTAAATGCTAATTATAACAGCAAAGGGACATATCACTGTCATTATACAAATACACTGGCTTAGATGCTACACTGAAAACATTTATACTGGAGAGTGTACATTAGCCTGTACAATGGCAGAAATATGCAGTTATGCTCTCTTACCTTTTACTCCTTCAAAATTTGTATAATACTTTTTTATTTAAAACTAATTTTAGCAGATAAAACACCAAGCTAAGGTTTTATGCTGCAGATTGCTATGACCATATCTTTTCATAGATAAAGATCATTGATCATGTTTTTAATGCTGAAATGCATTAAATGCTTTCTGTTATACCCTCACTTAATGTAGTAATTATTCAGGGGCTTTAAATATATACCATTACTAATATCCAAAGTATATAGATAATAGTCTTATGCATCTATGAATTCTGTTAAGAACTATTAGGTAATTTCATATTTTCCCAAGAAGAAAAATATTCTTGGAAATCATGTACCGGAGTCTCTCAGAGGTGTTCAACTCCAAAACATTAATAAAAGGAAAATCAGCTGATTTTCTGTTAGCATCTGTTACAATGCAACTATCATACAACTTGGAGTTGTTATTGCATGTAGTAGTTTACTAACTAGATGGTGTTGCGAGCTGAATGCAGCCAGCTCTTAATTTTGACTGAGCTCTGTTATTAAAACATGTATAATTTATGTAGCATAGTTTCTCAAATTGTTTCCCATGGACCCTCCCCACAAACCATCGGAAAGTCCTTGAGTGCCTAGTAGATATGAAAAATGTACTTTTGCCATCAACATATAGAATAAACACATGCAACATTGTAATGCACACATTTAAAATAACCAATATTTGGCTTACTGCAGTATTTTTTTTAGTACTGACTTGTAATCACTGCATTTAATTACTGAGCATTCTGTTTCTGCCTTTAGTGTGATCCTGCATGACAATACTACTAAATACTTAATGCTTCAAAGTCGCAGCATTTTTCAGTTTGCTCTGACCTTAACTTCAAAACTCATATTCCAATTTATTGAAGTACCTATTAACAAAGCATAAAGCATAAGACCTTAACACCACTGCAAAATTTTAAGGGTTAGAATGTACCTATTTACTTAGCAGTATTACAAAGTGTAAATCATAAGACATAAATTAGACTATAAAATTATAAGGGTTAGGGTGTGGTTAACCCTCATAAACAAGGTCAAAAATTTTTTGAGCAAGTGCTTGAAAATATTAAATGCTAGGCTCATCCTAAGCCATTACAGCAAGACGTCTCAAATTATGGCCCCCTGTGCAAAAGAATGCTCCCCTGAGAGTGCAAGCCACACCCATGGAACCTCCTGCATTCCATGCTTTAAACATTGGAAAGTGCAAGCAGGTTGATATCCGCTAAGAGATTCATTGAGTTGGAGGGCAATTGAATTTGTGAAGGGTAAAATAAACTAAGAAAAGGAATTTGCAGGCAGTATATGAGACTGAATAGGTAACCAGAGCAGACCCCCCAGCACTGGCATAATATGCTGGTGTCTTGATACATTAGCTTAGCTGAGAATTGGAGTTCTGCACCAGTTGTAACTGGTCAGTCTCAACATCTGATAACCTTAGGTAGAGGGAATTACAAAAGTCAGTCATAAGGAAACTAGAGCATCCAGAACAGGTAAGACATCTGAATGAATTATATGCTATAACAACAGTCAATATCTTATACCTAAAAGGAAGCTTGTTATCAAATATTGCACCTTAATTGTGTGCCTCAGTCACAAATTCCAAATTGTTACCCATTTAGGAGCTGTGAGGTGGCAAAACTGTGGCAGAGAAACTATAAATGGTGGTTTGAATGGTCATAGAAATTTGCCTTGCTTGCACTGTGTTTCCACAGATTAATAATCATCCAATTATGGATGCATTCCTAGTCTGAGCAAGTTTGTTTAAGGTTGCCGGATAGTCTTGAGGGAAAGAGAAGGAGAAGTAAAGCTGCATGTCAACAGTATAAGAGAGGAAATTTAATCCTTTCCTTCAAATAATGTATCCTTATGGAAGCATATACATAGTAAAGAGAAATGGACTCAGAACGGATCCATAGGGTGCACTCCATGTGAGGGTGAAGGATGAGAAGTGACTGACACTGGGCACAACCTGCTGGCTATAACTAGTGAGAAACGAGGCCATCTACAGTCATATAACACCTGATACACCACAGTAATTGGTCTAACAGTCAAGCAATATATCATGCTCCACTGTGTATAAAAATTCTGAAGAAAAGACCAAGGTAGAATAACAACTCTGTCTTCTTTTGTCAGGAGATTATTAATTACCAAAACTAGGGCAGTCTTGGTACTATGTCTAGACCAAAAAGCAGAATACAATGGATCATAATTTTATTTACAAAAAAAGGCATCCGTTTGCACATAGATTACCTTTTTATGTACCCTGTCAACAAAGGGGAGGTTTGTAATCTGTAATTGTCCAAACTATCATCATCTAACCTGCCTTCATGAAGATGGGTGTAACCCATGCAACTTTTAATTTCAAACAAAAATCTGTCTCTAAGGTCATGATGGCAATCTTGTAAAGGGCTAAACCCAAGATCTACAGGCACATTTCTGCAGGCTTGGTTGGACATGCATCTAGTCCACAGGCAGTCAGGCACATTCTGGAGACCAGTTCATGAAAATCATCATAATTAGGTACATCAAATTCAGACCAAAGATAAGAAAATGTACACTGAACTGATCTATTGCATGCTCCTGTGAGTGCACATGGGCTACTGATGGACCTGATGGAGGCTAGTTTAGTAACAAAGCATCTGGAGGCTAGCTCACTTCTTTCAGCAGACAAAGATTTCTAGGTGGTGAGACAGGATGGATTACTGAGCCTAGAAATCACTCAGAAGAGGGATGCAAGATATTTTGCTGCCGCTGATGATGATGATATTTCTTAAGAAAAAATATACATTACATTCAGCTTACCTTGGGCTGGTAGACAAAACAGTGCTCATGTAATGCGAATTTCACCTCCAGCAAGGAAGTGCAGCGCCATCTCTTCTCTAGCCTTCTCCTTTTTTGTCTTAGAACGCAGACCTTACGATCATACTGTGAGTCATGTAGAACAAGCTGAACTGGATGAATACAACTAATAGATGAATATAGGACATCAAGAACTTGCTATATGCCTTGACAGCCTCAAAAGCATCCAGAACATTGCACATTCCAGTATAAGGTGATAAATAGTAGGATGAATCATAGCTTCTATAGACCATCAGAACCTGGTCTAGGTTACATCCTGCCAAGATCAATCAAGAAGTTAGTGAGTATGTGTGTGGACCATGTAACCAGCCCCACCAACTGCTCATTAAATGCTACACTCTGAGGGTACACCAAGTTTAATGTAATCTTATGTAGATGGGGAGTGAAGGCAAATACCTTATCAAACCATACTCTCTGAATAGTAGACAGGAATTCTTTACTAAGAATCAAAGACCCCTGCCATTCCTGGAGCCTAGATGGATAAATCCCTGATGGTGGTCCAGCTGACCTAGGTTTGATTAGTCAAATATTCTAGTGACAGAGCAGCAGAGAGGGATGGGTCTGACCATCTGTGGGATGGACGGTGGACCTGTGGGTATTTCCTTTGATGATCCCGGGTGGAAGCTGGGGACTGTGAGACTGGAGGAATGGTCCAAAAAGGGAAAAGGGGTGGAGACATGTCTAAGCTGCTGTGGACACAGGACAATGTACTGCATTTCTACACTGCATGCCCAGTATTTTGATGCACCACTGGTCTTGCATTGGGGGAAGGATGAAATAGGGTAGGTCAAATAAGAAAAAAAACCCTGGCTTGATGTAGGACAACACTGACCCTCCCAGGACATCCTTAAGAGCCTCCCTGGCCCCTACACAAATTTGCAAATTGGACCAGGGATAGACCCAGAGAAGGATGTGGGGCACTGGGCTAGCTGTCAGAATGACGTAAGGGGAGAAAAAAGTGTATATAAAAAAAAAAAAGAATCAGAGACTCCTCATCAACCCAAATTTTGAAGTTACCCTGAATCAACCTAGTAGGTAATGATAACATGCAGGGGAGAAAGAAGGCCTATAGCCGACATTAAGCCAGCTTTAGGTAATAAATGCTACATCATTCTCTGAAGCAGATACAGTAAAATTGCAGGCTTGTTCCTGACTGACATGGTACTGAAATACAATGTTTTAACTTAAGGTTTAGGGGTACTGAAATACAAGGAAGTGGTTATATGTTGGAGATTTGTGTCAGGAGTTTCAATGATATGTATTTATTTATTTACTTTTTGTTAATCAGGGTAGAGCACTGATCTGCATGGCCTTTTTCAGACTCGGCCTGGGAGCAGTGTTTGGTTAATGGGCTTGCGCAGAATGAAACAATAGGCTAATTGAGGTTGTGGAAATAAATCCCCACACTGGCGGGAGAAGCTCATCAACAGCTTATACCCTTAATTCTCTGCACTAACTACTATACATGCTTTTACCCCATGATGGGTATCATCTCCAAGAGGGATCTGGTGATAGTCACACCTATAGAAACACTGACACTGGCTGTGACAAAAAACACCCTATGCCTAGTACCAAGGCCCAACCCTTTTGCAGTTTACAAAGACATCAGCAGAGATCCAAGGCAGATCTAAAGGCAAACAACATGTCTCTGTTATGGAAAAAAAGACCTGATAATGAGGGATGCTGACAAATAAAAATGATAGTGTAGAAACAAGAAAGAATAAGGCATACAATTAAAAATAATTGATACAATTAAAGACTGAATAATTGTGTGTGTGTCTTTCGGCTTTTTCTTGGTTAGGGGTCACCACAGCGGAACTCCAGTCCGCTAATGATTGGCAGTTGATTTTTACATGCTGAGTTGCCGGTCCTAATACACAACTTTCAACGAAGGTACGCCCATTCCCGCATGTCTCCACAGAAGACACTCTAGCTGAGAATCGAACGGGACAATGTCTTGCTGTGAGGCGACAACGCTACCGCAGCACCACCACCATGGATTCAAAGACTGAATAATATACAAAGAATACATATAAAACTCTAAAATAAATTTCAGTAGTACTCTGAATAAAACTGAAACAAAATAGAACAATAATTAAAAAAGTAAAATAAACTAACATTCAAAAAGTCTAAATAATCTAAAGACATCCAATGATTTATAGCATAGTTCCATAAACCATAAAAAGCAATAGGAATACCAATAAGAATAGTAAGGACTAACATAATCAAATAAGATATCCAAAGCAGTTTAGGAAATAATGTTGAGCAGCTGGGAGTATTTGTCAGTAAGGTTGAAAAATCAGGATAGGTGTGCAAACAATAGTACTGTCAACATCACATGCTTTGAACACTAGCTCACAACTACTGGCAAGTAAATGTAAGGAAAATGGTACACATACCATGCACCTTTCTCCGGGTTAATTGGCTTTCACAGGTGAAATACATTCCCCAACTCATCTCTGCATCTTCACCTGTAGTGCTATGAGTCTCTCTGAAGCTTATATTGTGATGATTTGGGTCTCTGTGTATGGCAATTATGCAAACCAGGACTCAACTCACAAATGTCTCTGAATCACTCATTGTATGTTACAGCTTTAGGCAAAGTCCTGTGGACAGGTCTACATGCTGTCATGTAATCATGATCATGCCTGAGCACTTCCAAAATGCACCATGCATGTATGGGCATACTAATGTTAGCAGGAGATTCTCTGCACTTCCATGATTAAACCTGCTAGGTATGGGGTCATTAAATACCACTATCTTTCTCATAGCTGAAGTACATGCTGAAAAGCTGAACTCTTGTCTGCCATGTTTGACACCTTCTATTTTTTTATATATGTGTTCAAAACTGCATCACCCACCTTGATTCATGCCACTGTCCTCACTACTCAGATGCTCCGTGCTGCACAGCAGTTCTCACAATGGGAAACAGGAAGGACTGGAAGATGCCAACCATTATTCTCCTGTATGAGGTCTAGTAAATGACCATGGCATTAGATAGCACTGGTGATTGCAGGGTGCCCCAGAGGTGCAGACAGGATAGCAAGAGCTCCTTCTATCTGCATCACCAAAACTATTAGGACAGTTTGCGGAGGGACTCTTACTAGTGCCACCAGTATAAGGTGGATGCCTGGCACTGCCTTGCCAGGATGGTTTCTTATGCCACTAGAATAACCTGAACTGGAGAGCAGTGCAGGTACTGCTATAATGATTTAAAGAGGTGCCATCCAGACCTTCTTTGCTGATAGAAAGAAGAGATCAAAGTCAGAACTACTGAGATGTAATGTAATTTTTTTTTCTTGTTTAAGTATAACCCGACCACTCTGGAATGTACTGTGCCTATGTAGCTCTATTTTTGGTCTATATCCCAGTATGTCTTAGCAGGGAATACCCAACAGTACCAGAGGAGGTTGGCTAGCATTTCCAGGCATGGGGTGAATGCAAATGTTTTGTGATGCACACTCCTCAAAGTAATTATTAGACTCATATCCATGACATGGTGAAAGACTTCTCAGGTAGCTTAACAATGGGGCTGTGCTATCGCCTTCTGGTTAGTGTGCCTGGCCTGTCAGCTGTTTAAGTAAGGTAGAGCAAAGCACCAATGTGATAGTATTTGTACTTGTTCATTGGGAGTTTGGCTGTAGTAGTTCTGCCAGAGTAGTTTGCCTTTCATGTTGCACCATGAGAACGGTGTGAGTTCTGTTTCTAACACAGGTGTTTTGATTCCATCTACATTGGACACATTCTGTGGTTGAGGTGGGGGCTGAAGACAATTACAAGTGTGCTGTCCTATGTGTTTGACTTACTGAGATATCATCTGCTTGACTTTGTGGTAGCTCTATTGGTTTTGCATGATGCCCGAAGAGACCTCAATCTCATTACCACAATTAACAGAACATGCTGGAAGGACAGGTTCATAACCCAGAGACTGCCCATGCTATGGAGCACACTTCCTATACATGTCAAGCAGAGCACCTCGCTGATTCTCTTCAAGAGAAATCTTGATGAGTGGATGGGAAACAGAAAATTCACCTCGGGATAACACCAGTGGCTCTACTCGACAGAACCACTAGGAACTAAGGTCGGGTGGTACTATGCCAGGCTAATCCTGGGGCTAGGCTTGTAAAGGCCCCATGGCCATTAGCCTAGTATACATCTGTGAACCTATGAACCTATGAATAGGATACTTTCACTAGTGCCATGTGCAATTTCACATACTCAGTAGAAATTCTACCATGGTGTCTCCGGATAAGACCTCACTGGCCTACTGTAACTTGCATACTCATGAACAGATGCATAAAAGACAAAACAGCTTCTATAGTCTTGTTATTTCTGCACAGCAACATTACACCATTTAATCCTACTTATGGCACATGACTTCACTGGACAATCACTGGAAGTGCATTAGTATGCAGCTGCACATAGAACTGGTTCAGGTTATGGACCACATACATATTATGCCTGCATTTGGAGCAGACTCCTGTTATAGCAACTGATGTTTTCTTGTGTGACTACTGAAATTGTAATTGGCATTACATTTTGTCATTTCTTGTAGTAATGTATTTCACACAATGCTCACATTTCTCTCCCCATCCTCTTTGTTACTATCCTTATTTTCAATTATTTATGGGGGTTATTGTGTTGTTTATGTCTAGTAATTTTCCTTTTTATAGAGCAGTGTCCACAAATGTGCCTGTGCTATGCCATGGACCAATAGACTCCAACGTGTGATACGACCTAGACCATCAGCAATTCAGCCTATCCCTGCACTGGTGTTCTTACACTGGCTCTAGTAGTGATTCATATCACTTTTTTAGATAATGGTAGCTATGGAGGTGGTAGGGGCAAGTCATTGACCGTCATCTTGTTGTTCACATCAGCTACCTGGAAAGACCCCTGCAACTTGCGAAGCCTTATTCCTTCTTGCTGTGGGGTGCAGCATCTGAGCTAGGACTCGGCACTGAGATGCACAAGGTGTGGTCTAGATTTCCACTGGTTATTCTTCCCTCTGTTTCTCCAATGTCTCCTAAACCACAAGGCTCTCCCTCTCTCAGTGTGTCAGCAGCTCTGCTGTCATTCTTATTTGCCTGTGATGTTTGCATGTACATCCCTGTTACCTACCCTAATTCTCTTACCATCCCATCATCTTAGCTTCCATCCTTCCTTCCCCATTTTATTTTCTTATTATATGGAAAATGGCCACCTGCCGCCATCTAAAATATTACCCTGCCCCTCCATCCTGTTCATTCCTTAGCAGATTAACAGATGTTCTTCCCACTGCTTGCTTCCCTTTTTCCTCTACTGTCCTATACTCTCATTGCTGCCCTTTAGTCTGGTCAAAAATAGTGATTGAGCCCTTTATGGCTGTAAGTTTTCTTTCACATCTTGCCACTTCTGTGCAAAAGTGAATGTGCTGTGCCACATAGATGCATGTGTGGCACTCACTATGTCCTTGACATTTATCATTGCATTACATTGCCTGCAATGTGGAATACATGCCATCACCACAAATCCTGTTGTGGCTACAAGCAATTTTTTTAAGTAGCTGCTGTTTTCACACAGATTTTTCTCTGAATTTAGAAACGTGTTACTACCAAAAAGCAAACAGGGGCCAAATCAGTACAATGATGGTTGCTGTGTTTATGAATTCCAGGGAGAGTGCATGCATTTCTTAACAACTGTTTCACTTCTGAGAGAAGTACTCTTACAGAAATTCTGTGTGAGCATCTTTTAATAACCATTTTACTTCAGTGATATAAGTCTGATAGAAAGTAAATATGTGCATTGTTAAATAAATGTTTTTACTTTTGAGAGAGCAGTCTAAATGAAAGTCAACATATGTGCTTCTCAGGTTCAGAGTTTCATAAATAGATAGTAGGCAACTGGTCAAGTAGAGATCATTAGTAAACTAGCCAATGTAATTCCCACTACCTGTTCCATTTACCCATAATGGACATAGAGGTGAGACCGGGGTGAATTTATGGACCTCAATCAACTCAGCTCACTGAGAATATTTTTCTAAACATACTAGGGAGTCTTTGTTATGGAGATGGTTTGTTCCATAGGTAGGTGATTCTTGGGAAGAAATACTGATCCAGTCAACAGGTTGCTTATAATGTGATGTAGATGTATATGCCTAGAGCAGGTATTTGTTGTACAACCAGTTGTTGAGCATTACAGTGTATGCAAAATATGGTTATTTGCTGCTTTGTAGGTCATGCAGAGGTTGCAGCAGTTGGTAAGAGATAGAGTAGAGAGAAAGGGTGCTTATCTGTTTTGTATAGCATAGGAAACTGATACCAGAGATTTTCTTTGTAAGGAACTGTCAACATTTTTGCAGTTTGGTAATATGTCTGGACAGATACATGCCAAAGAGAACATTATATTCAAGTATGAACCTGATGATGGGAGTCTATACAGAGGACCATGAGTTATTTTTACCTGGGTGTTATATCCTTAATAGTTAGTTGAGGCCGGTAAAACTATTCCTAGTTCTATCTGATATATAGTTGACAAAAAGTTCACCATGCAGGAATGTGCACTAGTCCCGAATGACAGTAACTATTCTGAGGGGTTGTCATTTAAGTCAGAGTGTCTGACACAGGACTTGAACCAGGCTTCTGTAACGGTGCAAATTTGGATGGTGCTCTTTTGTTTCCTCCCAAGGAGTGCAATAGTGGATTTCTTTGGATTCAGCTTTAGTTTGTAGTACTGACATCATGTGTTTGTGAGGATGAGGCTGTTTTGGAGGGAATGGCTGTGTTCGGAAGAGCTGATGACAGCTGCAAGTTTGCAATTATCAACAGACTTAATCAAACAGAGGCCTTCTACATCATGTTTTACTTCAAGTTTAACATCATTGAAGTAGATTCTAAAGAGCAGAGGTCACAGCACCGAGCATGGGGATACCACTTGTGACAATCCTTTTAAAGGAAAGTATGTGACCAACACTGATAGAGATAGTTCTACCAATATTCTAATTAGCTATCAAAGTTATGAAGGGGTTTACATTCATCTGGGTCAGTTTTTCTATAATGTCAAAGCACTGAACAATAGCAAAGGCTCTGGTCAGATCCTTGTAATCACTGAGCATAAGCTTTTCATTGTCCAATACCTGTGACCGTCTGAAAGAAATGCAGCAGATTAAAAAGGTAAGATCTACCTTTCCCAAAAGATATTATTGTGTGGGTCAGGTGCTTGAAAACAACCAGTATCCTTAATTATGAGTTCCATGATAAGATTTTCCATTATTTACAAATGATGTTTGTAAGGGTTTGCTCTGTAGTTTCCAGGAAAGGTGGTAGGGACACACCTATGTAGGCATACCACAACAGCTATTCTGCAGTCTTCAGGCACATGCTGAGTGGGAGGGCTAAAAATGTGTAGGTTTCTGAGGCAGTCAGTGAGGCAGTATTTCAAACTAATGAGTAAACAACCTAGTGTATTGTCTGGATGTATGCAGCTTATGTTTTTCGGTTTGGACAAGGCATTCAAGACTTGTTCAGAGCTAATAATGAAGCGTGCTGAATTAACAATAGGGAAAATAGGATTATTTTGAGTTAAACTTGCCTGCTATTATATTTGTAATTTCTTGTGGGTCAAAATGAGTGGTATTACCAGAAATAAGCTAAGTGTAATGTTGGCTGCTGTTGCTAAAATTACTGATGTAGTTAAAGAATGCTTTCTGGTTGTCCTTGGATAATTAGCAAAAAGCAGCACAGCAAAAGCAAATAACTCAGAAAACAGAATAAAAAATAAATTGCAGATTTCTCCAAAGTGTGCATTTGCATTGGGCATTGCCCATGTCAGAGTAAACCACCTTAGATTCCCCACCTTAAGGGAGATTAAGAGAAACATGGTTGAGTTCTCACTGTATGTAACCAAGGCTAAAAGGAAGCTAGTCCTGAGTAGCTCCTACCCTTCAGCAGGAATGATGGCACAATTTAAACAGAAAATAATGGACTTTAACAACTTGGTGTAATTCCAGGTAGATTCATTCTGTGTCTGCATGGGAAACAATGGTCAATAGTCCTGCCTACTTTGTCAGGGATTGCTTGTTTCTCCAAATTTAGGGCTATCCCATATTGGGTGGGACATTTTTGTCATAAAAAGCATTTTTATATTGATTCCATTTTCAAATTCTTCAAACATACAGAATCAAGGCTGTATCAACTTATCACTGCTTAACGTTAATGTATCTCCTGACTCTTGAAAAATTAAACATCTGCATAACTGCAGAAATCTGGTTTCAGTGTAACAAAAAAACTCCCTGTCTACATGTGTTAGTGCCCATCATTCATTCAGACCTTATGGAGATGGTGGTGGTATACCTGTATTCATCCGCAATCCTGTTATATCCCAGCAAACTTTTCAGGACAATAACGTTGAAGTCCAAGATATCCAAGTATCACTAAATGAGCCAAAAATGTTAAATTATTACCACTTTTAAAATCCTTTCTATATCTCACATTAACCATGACACCTTCCTCAAACTTCCATACTCCCTAACTATTGAACCAAATGAATCATTCTGTCTGACTTTAAGCACCTGTCCATTAATTGACAAATATATACAAGCAACAACAACTAAGTTCCTTAACATTAATAACGCCAACTGTCTTGACAAATCACACATTTTTCAACTACAAGTTCAGGTTTCCTCTGCCTTTTTCTTACAGCTATAGACCTTGTCTGCTCTTCATGCAAAGTCTCTTCCTGCTTGATTGGATCAGACCATCAGGCTATGACATTCTCCTTAAGAACCTACCCCGTGACTCTTCCAACCTTGCTATATTCAGGGATTCCTCTGTGCTTTCCTTAGGCTTGTATCACTCTTGGACAACCAACTAAAATGTAACCTCTCCCCACCAGAAACTACAATAAAAGCAGCTGTTGGCACAACTAACTGTTAGTCTCACTTTAATTCATTCATTGAAGCATTTATACGTATTCATCATAAATGTAATGCCAAATTGAAGAATAAGCTTCTGTTGTAGAAATACCAGTATCAATAAACACATCAATAAAAGAAAAAAAGTCTCACTCAAGTAATAAGTTCAAATCTAAGGCCCCCCCCCCCACACACACACATACACATAAACATTATAAAAGTGACCTTAAAATGGTGTGCAGAGAGCTTAGAGATTAAGACCAAATGTTGAAAAATCAAGCAGAAAACTGATATTGCTACTTCATTCAAAGATAATATTTTTTTAATTATGGTAGGAACCTCGGAACTAATACCTCATAATGCTGGGAGCTTATCTCAGATGACACAAATATACTACAACCCAAAAGGTACCATTAATATACTTTGAGACAAATTTAGTTCTTATTTTTCCCTGGTCTCCAGCCTGTCAGTTCAAAGGCTACTACTAATATACTTTTAGACCCATTTCATTCCATTTTATCCATGGTCTCTACACTTATTTTCCATTCACTCCGCAGTCACTACTATCCCTAATAGTTACTTCTAAACAGGTCCAAATTGATGTGTTCAAAACTAAACCATTACCACTGTTGGCTCTGATAATATACCAGACTATCACTTAGCACTGAATATAGCCTTTTTCATTCCCTCCTACACATACTGCCCACTAGCTACACACCTGAAGTTTCAAGAACAGACATTGCAGTGCATCTACACAAGGCTGGCTCCACCAATGACCCTGGGAACTATAGGTCAATTAGTCTTACTGGTATTATTTATAAAATCTTGAATCATATTATGATATCACTCACAATATCAAGATCGGTAGTCTACAGTGCCCTTGTTCCAATAAAATTGGCTTGGTAAACCATAGATTTCATCTTATTGAATTTGGTGGACTTTGTTAAGGGAGTGACTGAAACATTGCTTTAAGACCAGTCAGTGTACACTGCCTACCAGGATATATCTCACACCTATGACACTATCCCACACACTAGTATTATTGAAAAACTCTCCTGATGAATACTAATTTTAATGTATCCTGTTCATGTAAAGAATTGTCCCTACTAGCATCCCACACTGCTCTGTATAGGGCCATATATGTCTCTGATGTCCAAGCTGACATCAAAAGTCAACAGCTGACAATGTTTGCTGATGACTCCAAACTTGGTGTTGTTAACTCTGCAACTGTCACACATATACCGCAAGAGTGTTTAAACTGGATTAGTACCTCAGGTCAGAAGTAGGGGCTCAAGCTCAGGGCTCTTAGCAAAACAAGAACATTCTGCACATATCACATAAAGGATATCCACCAAAAGGAATGCTGTTATTAAGGAACAAGGTACACTCACAGACCATTAACTCTTATTTAACCATCACATATTAGCCATTGCTAGGCAATCATTTTACTTGGCCTTCAGATCCAAGGAAGTTAGTTTACCCCCTCTAACCACCCCTTACCACAATCATAACAGAATACAGTGCTCCCTTTGGCAAGTACCTATCCAAACACATCACTGAACTGGAAAGACCACACTACTAACTAATCAAGGAAAACTCAGTGATGACCTTTTGTGTGAAACATGCTGACTAAGAGCCCTGCTTCTTTATATTGTCTCCTGTAGACTCCTGCATGGAAACATCCACATGGATTAAATGACTGTAAAAATCACAGTCCTTCATAACCTCTAATTTCTCTTAAAAAATTGGCTATGCCATCAGTACTTGGTCTAAAAACCTAAACCTACTTCACAATATAAACAGAACCCATTGGCACAACAGATATTATTTCCCAAAAATCCCCTACATGTGAAACAAACTGCCACACCACATAAAACAAAGAAACTCCCTAGCTGTATTTACAATCAGTCTTGATAAGCAGACAGGGTTATACAAATTCACCCTTGTGCTGTGTACTCAGGTCCTTAAATATACAGAGAAAAATAATGAGATTTGCATTGGCTAGGCTATTAATAGTCAATTAAACAAATTGCATAGTAATAGCATATGAACCTATAGTGTATAAATGCAGAACTGTATCAATCCTTTGAGCTGAAATTCAGCTCTTAGTCTATCGATGTGCAAATTATTATTATTACTACTATCACTTGCATAATTTCTTCTTTCTTTTTTTACACTTCCTATTTCCTCCATTTACATGCTATATCACTGCATCGTGTCATCTCTTCTTTTTCTAGCTTATATACAGATCACTTCTATGCATATCTCTTTCCTAATACTAGTGCCCTGGCACAACTTGTTCTATTCTAAATTGTAAATAGTGTAATTTTTATTGACTCTCCATATGTCACTTTTTTTCAATCTTCTTCATTTCTTAGCAGTCTTACTCTAGCAATTATTACAGAAGAATGTTGCCTCTCCATTGTTATTTCTTGTTAAACTGCCTCTGCATTTTACTAAACTACATAATAACTGTTCCTTTATCTGCTTTCATGTTTATATATTTTGTTTATTTTGTTTTGTTTTTTAGTTTTTGTTTTTTGGTTTGTTTGTTTTTATTGTAAGTTACTAGAATGTTAATGGAGCTTTTCTCCTCAGGCCTCTGCTGAAAATGGACATGTATCCAGCCAGACTAGCCTGGTTAACAAATGTAAAATAAAAAATAAAATAAAAATCATTGTTGCAATGATACTATATAGCAGCATGAATGATAGGCTATAATGAAAACATATATTTGCTTAAGTAACAGTTCTGAAGCCCAAGGAAATTTAGACAAAAAACACATTTTTGTATAATGTGTTTATTACACTGTAATATGTTATGAGTGCCACCAGAACATAAGACCATACTAAATGACAGTGTTGCTCAGTAAAATATATTTATCTTATTTCAAAATTATTGCCATTAAGAACCATTTATTTGTTTAGCAATATGTATTACTGAGCCTGAGAGATTAAAGATTTTGGGCCATGTTTTAGAACAAAATTGCTACTTTCAGAACATAGTCCCCCAGATTCTGCAAGCCCTGCATGGTGATCAGGACTAGTGCAGGAGCTCCAGCAGGCACTATGTCTGCCGTGCGATCCAGGAATAACTTGTAGGGACGTGCACGGGTGCTCCTGCACTAGTCTTGCACGGATTCAGCCCCTGTATGCAAATTACTGCATTTGCAGGTGAAATCCATGCAAATGAGGTGAATTTGTGATCCAGGAATCTGGAAACCAGCTGTGCAGGACTAGTGTAATCTGCAGAAATGTACTCCGCCAGTAACGGAGTACATTTCTGCAAATTACAAAACTGAGCCATGACAGCTCCAAATAAAGAGTGGATATCATGTAGAAAGCATGCCAATGGCTAACTATAAGGCCATTGGCATGGAAAACATTTGCAAAAATAAAAAAAATCAACTTTTATTTTTTTTTAACCAATCTTGGCTGCTTAAGCATAGGGCAGAGACATGCAAACGAGATCGGGCAGAAAATAAGAAAAAATATATAAAATAAGCATTCTAACCAAAATCACTATTTTGCCATTATACACAATGGCAGGCAGAAGAAACCATAGCCAGTGAATAGTGGTTGCTAAGGCAGGAGTCTCAATGTGGGACATGTAACTATACATCAGCAGGCAATCCTATGCAAATGAGAAGAATGATACTGAATCCCAGATTTCTCCTCCATGCTAGTCAGCACCCAACAGTGTAAGAGCAGGAATGGCTTGGTGCAAGCCTAGGAGTTATCTGACATCATAGGAGGATGTGTCAGGCATACTGTAAGTGGATTGGAGCCCTGTGGCATGGGTTTGCTATTAGCTTAACAGAGCTAAGCAAGGGGTATGTCTGAGGCTGCCTAGTACTCTTTACATTGCCTAAGCGGGTGCGTGCACCGCACACTGGGTTTTAACGGAAAAAAAAAGTAAACCAGGAAATAGTAGCTGTGTGCACATTTGAGCATTGTGTTTGAGTGGCGCACCCTCGGACTTCACCAGGAAGGCAATGGGAAGGGAAAACAGCAGTAGGATGGTAATCTAGGAGAACTAGAATAGCTGATAGGTGAAATGTATCAGAATCAGCCAATTACACAGGCAGCAGACCAGCCCAGCCCAGAACACGACTATAAACTATGCATACACCTTTCCCTCTGGTTTTTCCCATACTCTACCACACCGGTGTATACAAGCAGGGAAATTTTAAAAAACAAAACAACAAAATGATACGGGCTGCAATAGCTATCATACAACAACATGTGGAAGAGGCTGAGGGTGGTGAGGATCTGAATGCTGTCACCCAACGCACAGTGAGGAGATGGAGAAGAGTGTACAGACCCAGGGTAACCTACCAGGGGCTACATGAGCTGGAGATAGTGGAGCATTATAGGGTGGACAGGGACCTCCTACAGCAAATTGTTGAGATGTGCCGGCCTTGCCTGACACACAGAACTAACAGAGGGAAACCCATCCCAGTGGATACCAAGGTATGTGTAGGTCTAAGAATACTAGCTACAGGTACCTTCCAAAGGCCAACAGGGGATATGATGGGGATCTCACTGGCATCAGCATCCAGGGTACTCCACCAGTTCCTGGATGCCATGTCAGCACATGCAGGTGAGCACGTATAGTTCTGCAACACCCGTGAGACGTTGGCCAGCAATATGCATCTGTTCCACCAAATAGCAGAATACCCTGAGGTAGTGGGTGCTATAGACTGCACACACATATGCATTGAAGCACCACCCGGTGAGTGGGGTAGGGTCTACATCAACCACAAGGGCTTCCCCTCCATTAACTGCCAGGTCGTGTGCAATGCCCAAGGCATAATAATGAATGTGTGTGCTAGCTGTCCTGGAAGCTATCATGATTTTCACATCTGGCATCTGATGCAGCTATACCAGACATTTGCCAATGGGGACATCCCCTTACGGTCACCTAGTGGGGGATGCTGGTTCCACACTGGAGCTGTGGCTGATGACACCCATCAGAAATGCACACATACACCTGAACAAGAACTCCATAATGAGGCACACGCACAGAACAGAATTATAATAGAGCATGTGTTTGGGATGCTCACATCATGATTCCAATGCCTGGACACCTCCGGTGGAGCCTTGCAGTACTCACCAGCTACATGTACCCAAAGTGTTATTGTTTGTACCATGCTACACAATATGATCCTGTAGAAACAGCTACAGGAGGAGCAGCACGGGGCAGGGACACACAGTCCCCCACCATTGCCAAGGCCTGCACAGGCATAGAGTGACTCAGAGGAGGAACATACTGAGCCTGTCCCAGAAGGCAGAAGGAGGCATGCCCAGTATGCCCTGGCCTTGGCAAAGAGACAACACATAGCACATACACTTGCACAGGAGGGACCCAGGAAATGACACCTCTCTCTGACTTGCACATACAGTAAAAGGGATGCCAAACATGACACTACCCATGCTCAACCATGTGTAGGGAGTGTGCTATGTGCATCCGACATAGGCAGCCCTTCAGCACCACCCTCAATACCGGTGCACCCACAAAGTAAGTCACTCACCTACCAATTGTCAAATGTAGTAGTATGTGTTGTTACCTGTATCTATGGTATGGATGTGAGCATGCAAGGGAATCAGGTGGCTGAATATGATGCCAACAGATAGTAGAGACCTATAGTGGCAGCATGAGATCTGTAACAAATACGGGTGTCATCATAGTAGCCAGTACTACACATGGTAACAAAACCCACTGCAGGAAATATGCTGGGCCACATGTGTGTCCATATGACACACACATGCAAGTCAGGGAGGTCCACATACCCAACAACACCCAACAACAGTCACAGCCAGCAGGACAGGTGTAGACAAACATAAACAAAGGCTGTGCTAAGGCCTCTGAATGATGCTTATGGGTAACCCCCCCCCCCCAGGCCTACACAAACTACATCAGGTCAGGCAGTGGGATGTTAGCTCTGAAGGGTAGGAAGTCAGAAACCAATATGTAGGTTAATGAAACGTAGGACCTGTAGTACACTGCCATGCCACTAGTCAGCATGAAAGGTTAGAAAACATAATGAAATGGAGTACCTGACATACCAGTGCAGTCATAGCAAATGTGTACTAGTGTCAGGCATGCCTCCCCAATCCTGTGTAGCAAAGTAGAAACAGTCAGGTGTGCCCCCCCCCATATCCTTTGTAGACAGTAGTAACAGTCAAGTGTGCCCTCCAATCCTATGTATTCATGTAGTAACAATCAGGTGTGCCCCCACCAATCCCATGTAGACAGGGACTAACAGTCAGGTGTGCCCCCCCAACACTACTTAGACATGTAGTAACAGTCAGGTGTGCCCCCTCCAATCCTATGTAGAAATGTAGTACTGCTCTGGTGTGCCCCCCCAATCCGATGTACACACATTGTAACAGTCAAGTGTGCCCCCCAATTCTATGTAGAAATGTAGAAACAGTCAGGTGTGCCCCCCATATCCTATGTAGACATGTAGTAACAGTCAGATGTGCCCCCCCAATCCTTTGTAGAAATGTAGTAACATGTATGTGTAGGTATAATACCAGTGGAGCACAGATGCCCAGACGTGGCCAAGGCAGCAGGATACATTGTAGCATTTGAACAATATGCAGGTATGTGTGTGTTAGGTTGGTGTGTGTTTCATATTGTGTGAGAGTGGTCAGTATATATGCATGTTGAGGTATGACCTGGTGGCCATTGCCCACTACTGCTGATAACAGGGCCAAGTCTGCGCAACTGCAGTGTCAAAGATAATTTCCATCAGTATAACACATGCTAGCAGTAAGCCATTGTAAATGTATGGTGGTAATATGTGTCACCATCTGAAAGATTGCATAGCATGGCTGTTGGGCTAGATATATAAGAAGTACACAGAGGAAAGTACCCCAGACATACAGTATATGATGTGTAACTGTGAAATGGACACACCCTTGGAATTGTACATACAGGTATGCATCACATTATCTGAGCCTGTAGTAGGGTATACCAGTGTCGCCTGACTGAACACTTGCAGATCACAAAGGTGGTAGGACTGATGTATTGGGAAACAGCTGATGTACCTGCACATGCCAGCATAACTGGAATGCCCCATGCATATCTGTGCATCAGATGCAAGTAGTGTTCATAGCACACGTGTACCCAGCACACCCAAACACCCCCCACAGGTACCTCTCTGGTCGTATCCCTGCTGTAGGGAATGGGTGCAAAATGAACCCACCTGTATATGGCAATAGCGAAAGAATGCAGCATGCAGTGCAGGTGTCCCATGCAGGTGTGACCCTAGCTGTAGGTAGCACCCTGCCAGCATCCACACCACCTGATCAAGACTGATAGAAAGTATTGGCATGAACACCTAGAATACCTGCCCTGTCACCCCAAGGGAATATACTGTATGGTGGTCTGAGACTTTAGGACTGACAGAATGCAACAGCCTGCCACATCTGGCCCACATCAACACCAAATGGCCTACAGGCCTCTGCCAAAGGCCTGTGTCTCACACATACTGCCAATGCATGTTATGTCATGGACACCCAAATAACAACATAACACACCCCACATAAGCCATATGCAAGACCATGTGAACAAACCCCAGTAACATGTCCACCATGTCCCACTGCATGAACTGTAGACCAATACCAAAACACAGCTGTGATGAGGTAATAACCTAGGGAAAGTATTAGAGAATGTATGCATAATGTATAGAAGAGGACAGAATAATAGAGGGGGGATGGGAGCATGAGCAGCATGGAATGTGCAAGGTCCAACACACAGCTGTGTGCACACACTATCCCTGGCTGCAAACACATAAATGGGTAGCTACATACCTGCCTGTACACCACAATAGGGGTAATGTCCTGACTCATGGCCCCTGCCTCTGGGTAACTTGTGTGAATCTGTACAGCTGTGAGGTATTGCCACAGCAAGATAAGGCCATACTGTCATGTCAATGGATGTACAAGTATGGGATCCTCTGCCAGCACAGTACCAAGTTGCTGAACCAGTTACACAGACCCTGCAGCAAGTGTCTGCAGCTCCCCCTTCAGAATAGCATAACTTACCATGAAAATGTAGGCATCTGCCCACAATATTGGACACAGCTGCAGTTACCCTTGTTCCCCAGGATATCACTGTGAGCAAGAATGTCCACCTGACAGTACATGAGGACATAAAACATCACAGTGTATAACAGTACACATGTCTGAATATCTCTGCTAACAGCAGTACCATGTAACAGAAGCAGCACAGACACAATCATCTACAGTACACACTATCCCCTGCACAGTTTGTTCCAATATTGCCAAATGATCTATGGATACCCTGCAGAAACAGATTGCTACCTGTAGGTGTACAACACAAAGGTCTGCACTGGAGTACAAACTACCTGGAATGGATCCACACATTCAATTCAGAAGGGTATAGTGGGCATGCTTACGCACTTAGAGAAACAACGGCAATGTCAGACAACAACATACTGAAAGGTCATACTGGGCATGCTCACACACTTAAACAAATGAAGCCCATGCCTACAAACAACAGAGGACCATACATATCTGACAGTTGCAAATGTTAGTGCATCCACACCTCAGTATGCACCAGTCATGCTTTGCACACACAGTGGATAGGAATACAGACACATATCCAAGGACAACACACTATAATAGGCCAAATTTAGACATACATAGATATGTGGAAGAGAGTGACTGTGACAAAGAGCCATCCATCATGAGACCTGTCCCACTCAGCACACAGCCAAATGGCTACAACCACATGATGTGTAAATGTCACTCACTGTAGATATTAGCCACTGGTATCCGTCAGCATTACAGACTATGTGGTGCAAGTGCTAGCTGTGCAACATGACTGTACAAGGCAGTTGCCATCTAGCAGCTGTATACACATACCTGCAGAATATAACCCTGCATGTGCCCCCATGTGGTGTGACAGCCTCTAAATGAATGGATTTTTCCAATGCACACACACTACCCTCCCCATAGCCCTACTATGACAAGCCTGTTGAGGTCATCCACTTTGAAATACGCCTTTGGGAATGGAGTAGCCCAGTAATCTCTGTGGCACATCCTAAAATTGTGTAATGCTGTAGTGTGATAAGCTAGTTAGATAGGAGTTCTAATCTCAGACATGGCAAATGTGTGTGTGTGTGTTTGTGTGTGTGTGTGTGTGTGTGTGTGTGTGTGTGTGTGTGTGTGTGTGTGTGTGTGTGTGTGTGTCTCTGTGCAGGGAACAATGCTTTTTATGCTATTCACGCTCACTGCAATTCAAATGCCCTACTTTGGCAAGAATGCTGATGTCATTCACTGTGAAATGCACCTTTGGGAAAAGTGTAACCCAGTAATCTCTGTGTTGCATCCTATAACTGCTTACTGCTGTAGTGTGATAAACTACGTAGGTATGAGTTCTAATCCCATACATAGCAAGTGTGTGTCTGTGTGTGTATGTGCATGTGTGCGTGTGTGTGTGTGCGTGTGTGTGTGTGTGTAAGGAGAAATGCTTTTTAGGCTAGTCACACTCACTACAATTCAAATGCCCTACTTTGGCACAGCTGCTGATGTCATTCATTGTGAAATACACCTTTGGGAGAGATGTAGCCCAGTAATCTCCATGGCGTGTCCTATAACTGCATACTGCTGTAGTGTGATAAACTAGTTAGGTAGGAGTTATAATCCCAGACATGGCAACTGTGTACGTGCGTGTCTCTGTCTGTGTAGGGCGCAATGCTTTTTAGGATAGACACACTCCACTCACTGCAATTCACATGCCCGTATTTGGCTGCTGATGTCATTCACTGTAGAATACACCTTTGGGAAAGGTGTAGCCCAGTAATCTCCACGGCGTATCTTATAACAGTGTAATACTGTAGTGTGAGATAGAACTCTGGTAGGGTTTCTAGTCCCACACATGGCAAGTGTGGATGTTTGTGTGTGTAGGGAGCAATGCTTTTTAGGCTAGCCATACTCACTACAGATCAAATGTCCTACTTTGGCAAGGCTGCTGATGTCATTCACTGTGAAATACACCTTTGACAAAGGTGTAGCCCAGTAATCTCCATGGTGTGTCCTATAACAGTGTAATGCTGTAGTGTGATACAGAAATTTGGTAAGGGTTCTAGTCCCACACATGGCAAGTGTGGATGTTTGTGTGTATTACTTTGTGTAGGGAGCAATGCTTTTTAGGCTAGTCACACTCACTACAGATCAAATTCCCTACTTTGGCAAGGCTGCTGATGCCATTCACTGTGAAATACACCTTTGGGAAAGGTGTAGCCCAGTAAACTCTGTGGGGCGTCCTGTAAAAGCGTAATGCTGTAGTGTGATATAGTACTCTGGTAGGGGTTCCATTACCACACATGGCAAGCATGGATGTTTGTGTGTGTGTTTCTATGTCTTTGTAGGGAGCACTGCTTTTTAGGCTAGTCACACTCACTACAATTCAAATGCCCTACTTTGGCAAGCCTGCTGATGTCATTCACTGTGAAATACACCTTTGAGAGAACAGTACTCCAGTAATATCTGTGGAGCGTTCTATAACTGCATAGTGCTTAAGTGTAATAAACTAGTTAGGAAGGAATTCTAATCCTAGGCATAGCAGATGTGTGTGAGTGTGTGTGTGTGTGTTTCCTTTGTATCCTGTGTGGAGGTGGCAGTGAGTGTGTAACAACTGGAGTCATTATGTAGTGGGTTTTGCAAATATTGTATATGGTGGCCCCAATATATGTCACAATGTTCACCTTACAGGGATAACAGATGTGAAATAGCCAAGAGGCTGGGGTCCAAATCCATACCCCTACATGTGACATCAAGGATTGGCGAACAAAGTTAGCAACCCTTATATTACTGAGAGAACACTCTCAACCCATGTTTCATACAAAAACACAATTGCCTAGGCAACAACCTCTATGTTTGTAGTACCCTGCATATTGCCCACAGATAGTAACCATGGTGTGATTGCAGTGGACTACAGAGGGCATGACACCCTGTCCATCAGTCTAATAGGCACATACATGCAGACAGTGCACCTTCACTATGTTTCCACTGGACACCTGCAACACCTGTGATGCCATCAAATGTGACCCACAAAGACATACCATGCCTTAAACACATGCCCTGTATAGACAAATGCCACTGACACCAGGAAATACCTGTTTCATGCTATCAATGTAGGTGCATGGTCAACCTGCTGTCCATTACCAGTTCCCACATGAGGCCAGGACTGGCACATCTGATGATAACAATCTGTGTACACAACATGGGCCAGACACCCCAGGTACAGTTCCACATGTCACTGTACATGCATGTGGGACATGTGCACATCCCAGACACCGTCCATGTCATTGACTAAAGAACATATATATGGCAAGCAATGCACAGCAATGGCCACACACAATAGCTATCCAGGTGACTGGATTGTAAATACAGTACCCACCTGTGTGGGCCAATCCAGACACTACACCCCTGAGCCACACTGCAGACCATTGTCATTAGGCCTGATGCCAAGGTATACCCATCACCTAGCCTCATAAAGCTGTCTGGCACAGTTGACCACTACACACCCGTGAAGCAATGCACCCATGCATGTCAGTACTGGCACACTTGTGTCTGTGTGTGTGTGTGTGTGTGTGTGTGTGTGTGTGTGTGTGTGTGTGTGTGTGTGTGTGTGGTGTATGATGCTTATGACCACATTCACACTTACTACAGCTCCTATTGGCATACTGAAAAATGTTGTCTGATGTCAGACACCTCACCTACACAGTACTGTGTTGTGGCAATCTAACCAGTGATGAGTTGTATTCCTGACCCTGCCAAGTGTGTTAATTTGTGTGGGTCCCTGAGAGAGTCTAGCTGTGATGATGCTGACACCTGTTCATGTGGACAGGCATGTGTGCTACACCTACCGTATAGCTACCATATCACTGTTGCAGATGCCACTCACCATCACATATATGTTTGGAGAGCTCCTCAACATGAAACCTATGTGGCACATCCAATAACCGCATAGACATGTGAGAGCAATATATAATCAGTCAGGGGTTTGATACCCTGTACTGGTAGGTGTGTGACACAAACATGCTTAAGTTTTACTCTCCCACCCCTCCATGACTTATCTTTGCCTCTGTCTGCCTCTCTCACTCCCTCTTTGGTGGATGTGGAAGCTTAGGCAGCAGCATGTGTTTTGTAAGTGATGCTTATGATCAGCTGATGGCCTCTGCATGAATCACAGCCCCCCCTCTAGCTGATTACATGTGGAACAGCTGTGGTAACATTCCCAAAGCCAATTGCATGGAAACACACTCCAATATCTCGTACCATCATGTTGATGTTGGGTCTTTTCATTCACTGTGAGCAGGACCTAGATCTGTTGTTTGGCAAACAGCATCACAGATGGATTGGGGATTTACCTCTAACAACATATATTGTAGAAACAGGCCAACACACAAGAGGGGGATGTGCCTGACATGACTACAGAATGTTGGTGTTGCTATTCTGCATTTGGAGTAATATTGGTTAACAGGGTGTGTGTGGATATGGCTGTTATACATGTTTTAATGCATGTCATGACAGTGCTATGTTTCTGAGAAAACCCCCATCTGTAGGGTCATTTGCAGACTGGGCAGTGTGTGGTGCCTTTTGTTTCTTGTGTTACCCACAGAGCACCTATCTGTGAACTGCAGAAACATAGTGTGAGGATTGCAGACAGTACATGGTAACAGACATGAGAGTTAATATCCTTATATCCCTCATAGGACATATATTGCAACAAACCCTGTTACAACAGTAAATGTATGAGGTTATCACAGCAACATGTAAATATTGGCCCTGTGTTTGTGGCTCCAGCCACAACTCTGTCAACCTGTATATATATATATGTGATGCAGTAAGATGGGCATATGTCCTGTACACCATAATTTATTGGCATCATATCTGATAACAAGCCAGTGGGATATCAGACCACGACACATTTTATGTATAGTAGGGGTTCTCTTTGAGGACATAACCTGGGCATACTGTGGTTGTGTGTACAGTACTGAGGTCTGTGTACTTATGGTGATTGTTGACAGTGTGTGTATTGTGAATATGTACCTTGGCCTGTGTACAGACTGTGGTAAATGTCATTGTTCTTGGTCCTGTACTATCTGATATTACATGCTGCTCCACTGTATGTTACCCTATCCGCTTACATGTTTGTAGTGCCAAACAAACACATGTCCCATACCACAGACAGGCATCAGACCACACCATGTAGTGGCCCAGTATATGTAGGGTTAGTGTGTGAGTGGCACATATGAGGATGGTGTTGATCAGATAGTCTATTTACTGTAATATTATGCTAGCTACCATATGTGGTTGTGTTCACATTGGTTGTGGTTATGCACTTTCACACAGGTGTCTGTTACTCTGTGCTGTGACATGCCTGTAGAGCCTGCTATATATGCAGGTACATGTGTATTCCCCCATAAGAAATGTAGGCCAGTGTTGTGGCAGTCTGCCTGTAGCCTGCACAGTGCTTTGTTACATGCCTAGCAGCTTAGTGTCCTTACCCAGTGTGATGTTATGACCAGATACTTGCCAGATGTACTGCTGCCAGGCCACCGTGAAAGTCATGTATGTCAGACAAAGCAGTGGGATGCTGTACAGATGTATGTCACTAACTAGTGGGTAGTGTGTGGCCATGGCACCTCTGTACCAGCAGTTATTATGTTGTAGGACAGACAGGGGTGTGTGAATGCATAACCTATGGTAGCAAATGTATACCAGTATTTATGTGTTATACCCATCTACATAGCTATTAACAACCACATTGTTAGGCTTGGTCTACATGTCTTGCACTAAGGGGTTCTGTGTATACCTCTGGACTGACCAGAGTGTGTCAGACTGTGCACATATATTGGCCATATCTCTGATGTCCACAGGATCATTACTGTGACAGGAGTGATACTGTACTATGATATTCTTAGGATATTTTTCAGTAGTCAGTGACACACATGTTAAAAGCAGATGTGACCTCCCACACACAACATGTCTGTGAAGACAACCCCTATCACAGTAGCAATAGTCTACATATATACCTGCACTATATACCTGACATCCTCTTGCACTACAAGGTTGGTACTATTAGGGTTGAGGTAGGGTTCCACTCCATGTTCAGGACATATGGTGGACATATATGTATATATAATTATCCATATATCTATATAGATGTATACACATATACATATCGACATACATAGATGGATATGTATATGTATGTATACATATATATATATATATATATATATATATATATATATATATATATATATATATATATACACACACATACATATAAACACTCAGATATATACATATACACAGCAATATATGTCTACACATATACAGATAGAGATACATATGCACATATACTTACAGATATCTACATATATATTGACAGTAATAGGTATATCAGAATAGATATGTATACACATATAGTTATAGATATCTACATATATAGCTACATAAATAGGCATATCTGTAAGCATAGGATGTGCATACATATATAGCTATATATACATATATCTGTGTATATATATATATATATATATATATATATATATATATATATATATATATATATATATAGGTTCATATATAGGTACTAAACTATAGGCCCTAGGGCCTAGCCAAAAAGGTACCCTGGCTTTCGACACCTAAGACATCTATTTTCCTGTGTCCCTGTTGAGCAGAGCCACAGAGGTGATCCGCGGGGTGAATTTCCTATTTCTCATCCAATCATCAAGATTTTTATTGAAGAATGCTAATAAGGAGCTTTGTTTGATATAGATAGGTGGTTTATTCCAGAGTATGGGAAGTCTCTGGGACAGGAATCTATCCCTCCAGCATGTTCTGCTTATTGTAATGACAAGGTTTAGGTCCCTATAGTGTGTAACTTGGAGGGATTGAGATTTCTTTAAGTGGAGCATGTCCAACAGCTCTGGGTTTGACATAGCTTTGTATGTTAGTCAGAGATCGCCTCGGAGTAGGCGATATGCGGCGGAGTAAAGCTGGAGTATTTTGAGATGGTCTGTGTAGGGCATCTGTGTGAGGCTGGTAATACTCTTAGTGAGGTATTTGTGAGGCCTTTCCAGTTGTTGTAGATGTCTTGTGAGGTACATACCAAAAGGGGTGTTGTACTCTATAATGGGTCTAATAAGGGGTCTAATGAGTGACACGTAGAGGGGAGCAATGACCTCTTTTTTCCTGGATGAGAAACCTTTTGTGATGAGGTGCACCATGTAGAAGGATTTCCTGACTACTGTGGCGATGTGATTATCAAAGGACAGACTACTGTCCACCTGTGTCCCAAGGTCTCTTATCACACTTTTGATGTTAAGTAAACTACCACCTATGTGGTAGCTCATGGGTACAGAATTTTTACCAAAGGGGAATACAATGCATTTGTTGGCATTCAGCTTGAGGCCATGGCTTTGACACCAGGCATCTGTCTCTGTGAGGCCCTTTTGCAGGATGTCCACATCATTAGGAGTTTCAATTATGGCTCCTAGGTTGCAGTCATCTGCAGTACACCTTCACTTCAGAAAAGTAGATACCAAACAGGACAGGACTCAGGACTGAACTCTGTGGTACTCCACTTGTCACTGGTCTGAAATCAGATTTGGAGTCTGCTACCTTCAAAGTGTGGGTTCTGTCAGTGAGCCAGTTGGCAACCCATCTTATGACATAGGGATTTGCACCTAGTTTAGTGAGTTTATCTATAATTCCAGCAAGAGGGATGGTGTCAAAAGCCTTGGTGAGATATAGATAGGCTTTGTGAACCACCTTACCCTCGTCTACGGCTTCAAAGAAGGCTATCAGGTTTAGGAGACATGATCTGCCTTTTACAACCCGAACTGGGTGGGTTTCAGAGTTTGGAGATTACCAATGTCTTTGTGCATAAGATCCATGATGATATGTTCCATGGCCTTGCAGACCAGGCTTGTTAGGCTAATGGGGCGGTAGTTCCCTATACATATACATATATATATATATATATATATATATATATATATATATATATATACACACACACACACACACACACACATATACATACATGTACATACTAAGAGATGTACACATGCCCATGTATATGTTGCACTATACAGATGTGTATACAGGCATATGCATGAATATACACGTGCATGTACATGTAAACATATATCAACATATTAGATGTATATATCCATATTCCTGTCATGTGTAAATCTCATGGTTGTGTATACTCTCCCAGATTTATCTCACCATATGTATCTGCTATGTGTACATTATGTTAAGACAGCATATGTGATGCAACAGTCATATTAATAACAAGTACTACACAATTGTGGTAGTAAAGGCAATTGTTCAATACTAATCAATATGTGTATTGACAGATATACTGGAAATACAACAGCTGTCTTCACAGTGGTCATGGGGTAGTGATTAAGGGTTGTGACTTTAGTGTACAGAGTCCTGGGTTCAAGACTTGCATGGGCTGTTCATTTTGTTGCTGGGCAGAACAAGGGCTGTCAGATACAAAGTGGTTAAGGCAGTTTTGAGCAGCTTTAATCATGTTTGTGTGGGTTTGCATGAAACTAAGCGGTGCTTAAGTACGGGTAAATGTATGGGTGCTTATACAGTGTAGGCTTCGCTTACCAGTGCACAAATCAGCTTAGCTTATATTGGAGCAATGTTGATACCTGCTAAGCATGGCTTAGTCCTGGTAACCAGTTCACACCACCCTGTCTGATAACATAGCAGGGTAATGACATATTTAATAAGTGTATGTAATGCCATGTACAATACATGCACTTATGTGCTGTCATTACAGTAGCAAGGGGTGTGAGTGTCATGTCTGGGACACAGACGTATGTGAGGCCTTTTCAGCACTGTTATCCATGTGACTTTGTTACATACAGGGGTAGTAGCCCAGGGTACATGCTGTCATACTGGCATGTAGTGTATGATGGCGGTACTACTGTTGACAGTGCCTACCCATGCAAGAGTAGAGTGCTAAATGTACTGACAGCAAGCAGACCTGCAGGCATAGCTGGACTCTGAGGCCTCCCTGTTGTATCCCTGGTGTGTGAGCAGTGTCACAGTATATAACCCCTACTGGGTAATGATCCGACATGTGGAATGTAACTGTAGACTACCGTCTGTACAGCACATGATAGGGAGGGCTCCTGACATAGTTATGGCATACATATTGTTGTCAAATGTCTATCTGTCCACACATTCATCCTATGGCATGGTTACTTGCCCAGCGGATGACTGTCAGTCCCTGTACAGATGTGTAGATGGCAGGTATCCCGCTGAGATATGTACAAGCATCCTAAGCTTGAGTGACACTGACATGTCTGCCCAGCTGTGTAAGAACTGGCACATATTGGACATAACACCCTCTATGCACCACATGGCACAGGTACCACCACTACACTACCACATCAGCTGAACATGCTTGGGTACAGGTCTCCATCATAGACACTAACCATGTGTTGTAATGCATGTTGCATGCATGCCAACTTGATCACCTCAGTGGCCATGTGCAGGAGGCACCTGGCAGAATGGCTGATGCATGTCACATCCACCCTGAGGGTCACCACAATAGTGTCTGTCGATGGCTTGCCTACTGCCATATGGCAGGTGACAGGATACCACTGTACACACAACCCCTACATAACCCATCTCTCCTTGGACAATAGCTAGGTACACAGCTATGTCCACCTGCAGAGATGCACCTCAGTAGTGACACATGTGTACATGTGCATGACTGAGTATAGCAGTGTCTGTGTGTTAGCACACTTGTATGTGGGAATTCCATGAGGGTCTTCACAACCACCACAACACTCATTTCCATAGCCAGTTGTGGCTGCTGTGTGGGACATTACATGTACCCTGTTAAGCTCTTCTCCATATCAGCTACACGAGCCTTGCAGTACCATCACAACAGCATTGTACAAATGGGTTGATAGGCATGGAATACCCACTGTGTTCTTACAAGTGTGTGTATGTATGCATGCCCATTTGTCTGTAGGGTACAGCATTCTTAGACAACATACTCCTATTACAATACCCATTGCCACATGGTAGTACAGATAGTGTTGTTGCTGCCCATTGGTGAGGTATGACAATGCAACACCTTGCTGTGCATGTGGCATGTGCATTAGATGCATATCCATGTAACACCACTGTTGGGATCTACAATGGGTTGTATCGCAGTCATGGCCAATGTGTGATGATGGGTATATCAGAGTGTCATCGTGGGTTTCACGGAGTACAATATCCACTGGGGGATGTGGGTGCTGTGTACACTGTCATTACACCAAGGTACACCCGGTATATGTCCCATGTACCACATTATGGTTACCACTGTCACCAACAACCATACAGGTAACTGATACCATATTCCAGGCCAGTTATGCATGTGCTGTGTGCAGCCTACCTGTAACACATTGGACACATGGTCATGTTAGTTAGCAGCAATAGGCCCTGGTCTCTCAGATGTGTGTCTGCCTGTTATGTGTCTGTTAATGTGTATATGATGGCATGCCACACTATGTTTTGCCCATATACACCCATTATATCCATCATAAGCATACTGTACATGTCTGGGGATGTTCTGCATTTAACATGTAACCTGGGAAACACCTCACCCTAAACACTGTGTGTTGTGTGCAATGGAAGCCACTCACTTCAGTATCACTACATACCTGGGTAGTGGTCTAGTCCCAGTGTTGCCAAGTAACAGTGTGCGTGTATGTGGATGGGTCTACATCAGGTTGCAATTATACACAACACAGCAGGTCACCTGTCCATGTGGCACAGGCAATAACTGTTATACTAACCTGTGACATGTGTTCAACTGTACCCCAGATATGTCACAGCCATGGTGTCATGACAGTGCCATACCCCGTTGCAGAATATGACTGCAGACCATCCTTGTGCTGACACATGTATACCTACAACACAAATGGATAACATTATAGAGACCACAATCAACCAGTGTTACTAACAGCTCTAATACATCATTGCTGGATGGCTACACTACCTGACATATATGCATTACACTTTACTCCTTACAACATGTTACACTGCCGTACTGTGGTACACTGTAGTACAGTAACCGTGTGCATCAGAACTATATTTGCCTGCCCTGCATTGATTGTATGGATGACAGGGATGTGGCACAGGTATCACCATATGCACAGGGTGTGTTGTTGGTTTGCCAGAGGCTGAGGGTGGGGCATACATTGTACACCATGTGTGTAGATGACGGGTGTACCAAGGTGAACTGGGCATGGTTATGTGGTTTGTGTAGGTATGGGGTTGCCCTAGGTGTGTTTGTATAATGTGTGAATATGCATAGACACAGTTCTGCCATGTGGCTGCCCTACACAGGTGTTTATGGACAGCTGCAGACCATACCCGGCAGGGTGTGCAGTTCACTGCCTCTGGCCATGGACACGTGGACTGTACCTGCCAGGGTTCCACAGGCATGTCCAGGTACAGGCCTTGATGTGCTACTCTCACCTGATGACGACAAATGTCTGCTGGTACCAGGTCCCTCCTGGAACTGGCCAGGACCATGTGATCATGGCGTGCTGTGTTGAGGTGTGGACAGCGCCCCGCCACACACTGCCAGGGCTGGTACTGCCACTATGGGAGCCCCTTGGTGTCCTAGCATGTCTACATTGACTGACAGCTGTAGGTGTTGCTGGCCTACATCCATGCAGCCGTCACCACACCTCCACCACATACCATGCTCGATGAGGGCCATCATCTCACCAGACCGTCTATCCATGAGCTCAGTATAAGCACAATGGCACCAGACAGTTCACGGATGTTGTCACTGGCAGATGTGAGAGCAGCCCTCAGCATTCTCAGACCCTGTCTGGTGTAACGTTCCATATGTGCCTGCACCACCATGACAGCCTGAAACATGTGCCTGTTAGTACCAGCTATGTTGCCTCTGCCGTGGGCTTGATGTCCAGTGGCCCTACCACAAACACTCTGGGACATCTGCCTATGTGGTGCCCTGCCAGACATCCAGCTATGCCTGCTGTGAACAGACACAGTAGGCATGGTTATCACAATTTCCTGTGCACTGCCAACAAATGCCAGCTATCCTTCCGCTATGGCCACTGGTGATGGGGTATGTATAGGCACTGAAACTGTGTGCTGGGTTGGGGTGGCTAAAAGGGGGATGTCAAGTGATTGCGCTGTTTCGGCCCATGACAATCCCACCTGTGCCTCAACAGTACTGTCATCATCTTCGGTGTCTGTATGGAAACCAACATCAGATTGCATGCAGGAGGGACCCTGACCTTACCTCGCCACCTGTAGGAGAAAACAATAAATGCACTTTAAAACCTGTACAGCATTGCCTACCAGTACACACACACACACACACACACACACACACGCACACACGCACACACACACACACACACACACACACACACACACACACACACACCACCATAATACCTACCTCTCAGTGACTTTACAGACAGTCCCACATATATTTCCATGTGTTCCCCATCCTGCATCACACTTGGTAACATACACACATTGATACCACTCATCAACATATCAGTTCCCTAAATGCTTAGACAAGTGATCACAACACAAGACCTGTTACTACATTACCTGCCTGACCTGTCTGTAATGGTTTTAGATGGCCTCACTGCTGTCATTCACTGTTCACCCTGTATATGTCCAGACATCATGAGCATGGCCCCTATATGTGTGGGGTACTATGTTCACTCCATAATATCAAGTGCTGGTGTGTCATGTGTATGTATTGCTCAGTACATGCCAGATATGCTGCACAATCAGCCTATTGTGTGAAAACTGTAATATATGGATACACTCCCTGGTGTTGACTAGTACTTCCCCAATGCATCTGTAGTGCTGCATACAGGGGTTGTAGGTCACCTCTCTGCTAAATTCAATATTAAGGGTATACCTGGTGTCTACCTTCCCTCTCAATGCCTGTTCCATGCTACAGACCTTATTATATTATCCACTTTCCTGTGATTACATACATGAGAAGTATTCTTGGTTTATAATGTGACAGTCTTTGTCCATGTACTGTATGATCCCAAAGGGAGGTACTGCTGTATGAACACCCCACAATCACACATGAGCATACATTGCCACCAACACAAACACACACACATGCACACACACATCCTACATGCATCAACCTCCCTCCACTTCACCATAGTGACACTACAGGCAAACTAACTACCCACCAGGATGCACACACACACACACAAACAGGTGAGGTTGCACCATGCTAGTACACAAAGTCCTCCTATTACCTGTCTGTCAACATGCATAACATATGGTACACAACAGCATGCAGTGCAGCTATAGTCAGGCCATGCTAGCAACAGTATACATGTGTGTGATGCATGTGCTGTGTCATTAGGTGATGCCCCTCCCCTGGATGCCACTGCACCCATGTACACAGTATTGCTGTACAGTTTTGCTGCACTCTGCCATGTACAGTGCACCATACCTCACAGGTGTACAGCCCATTGCTGAATGTGTACTACTGTGTCAGTTATGTCAGCTTTAATGCTTACAGCCCCTATGTTTTTCAGCAACACATACCTGGGATGATATGTGGACAGATGTCATTTATGAATGCCTGATGTCTGATTTACAGCTCTCAACATCAGCAGACCATGCATGACCAATCCAGTACTCTTACACTGACAACCATCAGAGCATATCGTGGCTATGGGGGGTGTACACACCCTTATTGGTATGATGCACCCATCCTTGATCTGCCATTGGACCACATCACCACATATTTTAACAGTACATGAGCCCAATGTGTGACATATGCCCTGTACTTTCACATGCAATGTCTACAGAATGTGTTAGGTGTGCGGATGCTGACCATGATGCATACACTCATTGTGGGCATATGTGTGCACATTCTTATCATGATGGTGTGTCACACCTCCTGTTATGTGTACTACAGTGGTCACTACTCCTGGCATGGGTATACTAGCATGGACAATCTGCATTTGCCAGTGCATGTTCAGTCTGCCCTACACATGTGCCCTAATCTGCATGATTGCAAGTTCTACTCATGTGCACATCCCTTGGTGTTCACACACTGCCGTCACTAATGCTGTGGAGGTAAGGTTATGTCTGCCACAGTTCCTGAACCTAACTATGTGCAGATACATTAATTCTTAGCATCCTTAGTATCTCTGCTGCAGTGCACTGGTGCGTCATGCTGACACCCCCTCTATGTCAGCCTTTTTGCAGATGCATGACAAGTAAGGCCTACACATGTGTGTCACTTTGCAGTGTCCCAAAAAATGAACACCACATGTTACAGCCTAGTCCCAGCTGATAATGTGGACCACAGTAATACCTTATGACATAGTGTATCACTGCAGCAGTTGCCATTGTCCTAGAGGTATATACACTGGTGTTGCACTGTATATGGGTGTTGTTCCAAACATGTCCCTACTGCAGGCATTGTCTCCCATCATTATGTTACTCCCTGTAGACACATTCTGCAATGACAGGATGTTAGTTATCATGCAGATGTCTGACATACCCTTCCAATACCCCATCATGGTCACCCCTGTGATGTCATGCATTTAACAGCAACAATACATGCAGGTGTACAGCATGCATTCTGGGTAGGTATGTTAGATGTGTGCATGGAATATACCATCACCATTACATGCCCGGTGTATTGGCAAGCATCTACATAGCCCATACTCGCCAGCTACAGGCTGCTGCCTTGGTGGTATACCGGAAGGACCTACATATGAGGGTGAGAGATGCATAGTAAGTGGCCACACCTATGGCATTGCTACAGGATGGGTGCAGCGTTACAATTCATCAACAATACATGGCCACAGTACTACCATATGCACATCTGTTTATCACTACTATGCAGCAACAAATTATATCTGTGACGTGTCAGATATGCATGATCTACCTGTACCAATATGGATGTGTATGCAACAGTGGTCTATTGATGTGTCCTGAGGCCTTACATGTGTGCTCCTTGGCCAGTGTGTGTTTGGAACCCACCTCCACAAAGGTGTCCGCTGGTTGCTGGCTGTGGGGATGGGCAGCTGCCACAAGGCTGGCTAGGAGCTCCTCCACACATGTCAGGGGGGATGGATGGCATGGCACCCCTGTGGTGAGGTGATCCCCCTGGACTGCAGCAGCATGACAATGGGCATTGCAAAGCAGGTCAGAACAATGATGCTGGACCTGTTCATAAGTGCGGTTGTGCAGTCCGACATCATTGACCCTGTGGACTAGGTCATTCCACTGGGCGGTCCACTCCTGCTGCTCATGGGTGGCCCGGCCAAACAAGATTGCATAGTGCTGTATGAGGTAATTCAGCAGTATTTCATTTTCAGCTGCTGTGTAGGCTGGCAGCCTTCCATGGACATCGTGCCTGAAAGACATAAATATGGACACAGTCATGAGCAAGTCATGCAGCAAAGTTACCACAGTTCTTAATAAATATCACTGTCACCCCCCCACCATATCAGCGACAACAAACTGTACACACAACTCAGTAGGTATGACTACAGCATACCTACCAGTGGGGCAGATATTGTACTGTACCACGCTTTGTGCAACTTGTTTGTAGCCATGTTCCCTGTGTGGACACTATTATTGCTGGCTTGCTACAGACTATTCACCTGCATGCCATTGTCAGGTCCACAATGGTTCCATATATGCCTGTGGTATCCTTGCTATGTGCTTGCTGCACATCTGACATTCTGTGCTATTGGGTTTATCTATGCATGTTGTTGGACATGTTCCAGGATTGTGTAGACTATTACTACTGACATATGTTCTATAACAGTGACACAATAGCATGTATATGTACTATTGGCCAGCAGAACCTCCTCTCCAAACTCATCTGCCTATGTTACAAGACCACATCACATGTGTGACCTACCCTGGGGCCTCCTCATGTACTGGTCCAGCAATACCATCAGGTGGAACCAACCCAGGGGATGTTGTCCCCCCAGGGGCACATACAGACATGTTGCTGTCCCCTGAGGTCAAATCCAGGGTCTGTTCCATACCAAGCTCCACAGACACATGTGGGATGTGCTACATCACCTTGAGGTACCCAGTACACATTCACAGGGCCCACATGCTCCTTCTGCTCAGATCCCAGGCCAGGCACCTTTGGGACATGGACTGCTGTTGTGAGTAGCAGTGGGTGGGAGGCTTGTTCCCATTGTGTCCATATTGGGGCCCATGTGGCTTCCACATCACAGACCACACACACCATCCAGGGTGTTTAACCACCACATGTGTTATATAACACCCCTGCATCTATCAAACTTGACTACCTCCACAACTATACCTGCCATACTTCCCCATATTTACATTCCATACTTCATTGACAAGGGCAACATGGTCCCAGCAAGGGGTTCATATGTGACATACCCATCCATGTTGCACACACTGACAGCTGTAGATATCTGTGTGTATTGCTGTGTGTGCTGTTTCCTCACACACAGCATGCAGTACTGTGGTAGTAATATAGAGGACATGTATTTACATACATATATGTTTGTGTGTGTATCTGTATGTATGTAGACATGTGCATATAGGTATATATCTATATATGTGTAGATATATATGATGTATATATGTGTTCATATATATGTCTGCACATGGGTATCTGTATATTTGTGGACATACATGTGTATATATATATATATATATATATATATATATATATATATATATATATATATATATATATATATATATATATATATATATATGTATATATATATATATATATAGGTTCGTAGGTAGGTACTAGGCTATCTGCCCAAAGGCATTTATAAGCCTAGCTGAAATTGTGTTGGCTTTCGCCACCGTCTTAGCTTAATTCCCTGTGCCTCTGTCCAGCAGAGCCATTGAAGTGATCCCCAGGGTAATCTTTCTATTTCCCATCCACTCATCAATGTTTCTCTTGAAGAGTGTTTGCAAGAAGCTCTGCCTGATGTAGATTGGAATCTTGTTCCAGAGCATGGGAAGTCTCTGGGACAGGAATCTATCCCTCCAGCATGTGTTGAGGTTTAGATCCCAAGAGTTTGTGGCTCAAGGGGATATGGTCTTCTTTAGGTGGAGCATGTCCATCAGTTCTGGGTTGGACATGGCCTTGTATGTCAGGCATAGATCACCTCTGAGTAGGTGGTATGCAACTGAGTACAACTGGAGTTTCTTCAGTTGAGCTGCATAGGGCATCTGTTGAGGCCAGTGATCCTCTTCTGTGGTCTTTCCACCTGTTGCAGGTGTCTTGTAAGGTATATCCCAAATGGGACTTTGTACTCTATGATCGCTCTGATGAGTGATGCGTAGAGGGGCACAATGACCTCTTTTGATCTGGATACAAACCCTTTTGTGATTAGGTGGGCCACATAGAAGGATTTTCTAACCACTTTGGCAATGTGATTATCAAAGGAGAAATTACTATCTACTTGGGCCCCCAGATCCCTTATTATGTCTTCTGTATTTAGGGGGCTACCACCTATGTGGTAGTTTGTGGGTACTTTGTTTTTTCCAAAGGGGATGACTATGCACTTTTTGGCATTTAGCTTGAGGCCATGGTTTTGACACCAGGTTTCTGTCCCAGTGAGACCCTTTTGGAGGATGTCTGTGTCAGCTGGAGAGTCAATTATAGCCCCTAGTTTGCAGTCATCTGTGACCTTGGTCAGCCATAGACCTCATGTGCTTGCCTGCACTTCTGAGAAGTATATGCCAAACAGGAAGAGTCCTAGGACTGAGCCCTGGGGAATGCCACTTGTAACCAGTTTAGAGTCAGACCTAGCTCCTGCAACTGTTACCATGTGGGTTCTGTCCGTGAGCCAGTTGGCAACCCATCTCGTGACGTAGGGGTTTATGTTCAGGATGGTGAGCTTGTCTATAATGCCATAATAGGGAATGGTGTCAGAGACCTTTGTGAGGTCTAGGTAGGCTGTGTAGACCACCTTACCCTCATCTATAGCCTTAGTAACTGTTTCAAATAAGTCCTTCACGTTTAGGAGGCATAATCTGCCCTTAACAAAGCTGAACTGAGTAGGGTCCAGTGTTTGATGGTTCCCAATGTCTCTGTTAATAAGATCCATAATGATGCACTCCATAGCCTTGCAGACCAAGCTAGTCAGGCTTATAGGGCGATAGTTCCCGGGGTCTGTTGTGGCTCCACCTTTGTGGAAGGGAATAACTGGCATCTATATTAGAACATCGAAGTTTCAAACCTTTGAATGTTCTATTAGCGACCGCTATTCAGCGAATGCTGAAAATAGCAAAGCTACAGAAAACCAAATTTTTTCCTAGGGAAAGAATTCAGTTGTCTGTTTCTGTCACTTCGCTATTTTCAGCACTGTGGTGGAAAGTTACGGGTTGGGTTCAGGTAAGTGTGCGATTGGGTGCAGGTTAGGTGAGTTAGGGTTAGGGCGCAGGTCAGCTAAGTGTGCGATTGTGTGGACATGAGGGTTAGGGCGGGGTAAGTGAGTTAGGGTTAGGGCAAGGGTGAGGTGAGTGTGCGATTGTGACAGACCTTAGGGTTAGGGTTTGGGTTAAGGTAAGGTGATTGTGGTGTATGTACAGTTTAGTGTAGGGTTAGATGTAAGATTTTAGGTGTATGTGTGTGGATTGCTGTTTGTTTGGTGTGCTTGTGTTGTATGTATGTGTTTTGGAACAGCAAATTGTTTTCCCTAGGAAAAATCGCTGTTTTGCATCTTTGATGTTGTAAGCATTCGTTGAATAGGGGTCAATATTAGAACATTCGAAGTTTTGACACTTCGATGTTCTAATATAGACCCAATAATTGTTGCTGTGCACTACTCTATGGGCACATAGCCTGTGGAGAGGCTGAGTTTGAACAGTGTGTTTAGGTACAAGGGTTAGTTAATCTTTGAGCTCATGTAGGACACAGCCTGGGACACCGTCCGGTCCCATTGATGCTTTGTTTTTGGCTTTGGAGAGGGCTGTTTTAACCTGAGTGTCTGTCATTTCAGGGGCACTACATTCTTCTGGTATGGTTATGGGCCCTTTTGGGGTGAGAGGGGGTAAAGTTTGCAATGAACCTGTCTGCCAGGATGTTGGCGATATTGGTCGGTTCAGTGTATTTTGTGCTATTCTGCACTTACTCTGAGCAGATCTGAGAATTGCCACTTAGATTCTTGATATAGCTAAAGAATGCCTTGTGGTTATCTGTGAAGTTCTTGGCCATTTTTCTTTTGAAGCTAGCCTTGGATGATTTTATGAGGGATCACAGTTTCTTGCTGATACTGATCAAGGAAGTCTTACCTTCTTGGGATTTTACTCTTTTCTGTACGAGTTTCCTCCTTCTATTGTATCGCTTATTTATGGAAGGGGCCATTAGACTGGTTTTCTTTTCTTGGAGGAGTGAGTCTTGATTTTTCTTGGGATAGCATGATCCATGCATTCTTGTAGGTGCCCGTAGAGTGCATTAGTAAAAGATTTTGCAGCTTGGACAGCATTATCCTTTAGCATGGGGGTTTTGAAACTTTCCACCTCGGTCTTAAGTAACGTGAAGTTTGCTTTTGAAAAGTTTTTCATGGTGGTTTCTTTGACCGGGGGAAGGGACGGAATGTGGATATCCAGAGTGATTAGTTTATGGCCAGATCTAACCAGTGAGGGGTTGCCCTCTGGTGTGGAACACTGGTCACCCATGTTGGTGATGACCAGATCTAATATGTTGTTATCTCTGGTGGGGGTGTTGACCAGTTGATCCAGGACATTTGAGTTTATAATATCTAGGAAATGTTGGGCAAGGGATTACTACTTGAGAAGTTCTCCCAGTTAATTTTAGGGTAATAGAAATCACCCAATATCAGGGTGTTTGGTAGGATCTTTATGTTTCCCAGTGTTTCCAGAAATGCGGAATGGGGGTCTTGAGACATGGTGGGTGATCTGTAGCAAGCTAAAATTTGAATTGTAGTTGTGCCCGTTGTTAGTTGCACATTGATGATCTCTGAAGCATTGTGCTGTGCCACTGACCTGGAGGTGTGGGTATCCTTGATGAATATGGATACACCCCCGCCTTTTGTATTTTGATCCAGGTTTTGTGGCCAAAATTTATGGTATGAATTGTAGCCTGGTAGTGTTGGGGTGCTCTCTGGATCCTTAAACCAGGTTTCTGTTACTGCACATATATCAATTTTCTTCATAATGAGGAGTGCCTCTAGTGCGTGCATTTTGAGGTTTAGACTTCTGACATTCAGCAGCATTGCCCTCAGTTTTTTGTTACTTGTGCTATTTATGGCGGTGGGTTTGTCTTTTGTGACTTGCCTAAAAAAAGGCATTAAGAGGGTGGCAAGAGCCGTGGCCAGTATTCAAAAGCCTAGGGGTGACAGGTGCAGGCCGTCTCTAGCGAAACAGCATGGCTTGTCGAGCATGTCATTCCAAGCTGACAGGCACTGGATCCCCTTTGAATGACACCAGAAGCTTAGTCAATTGTTGAAATTTATAATTTTTTCTTTATACCATGGTATTATTGTTGGTGAAGGCAGGATGCTACTCAAGGTCAGGGTCATACCGGCCTGGGCTATGTGATCAGAGAGCTCTTCCATGCCTCTTTTCATGAAGTCCACGGAGGTACGGCTCAGGTCATTCACACCAACATGGACAATGACAGTCATATTTGTGCTTATTCTGGAGTGATCTGAGTGCTTGTGTTATGTGACAGATCCTGGCACCAGACAGGCAGATAACAGTAACCTTCCCCTTGTTCAGCCTAGTGAGTGGGACGTCAGTGTGCCTGACTATAGAGTCACCTATTACTAGTGTGTTGGGTATGTTATTTTGCCTTTAGGGCTGTGACTGTGTGACACACTGGTTTTGTGAAGTATGTGTTTTATGGTTTGTGTTGGGGGGTGGAGGTTGCTTGGGTGACTGCTTTGGAAAGTCTCTGTTGCTTTTGCAGATTTTTATTTAGAGCCTCCGAGTATGTTTTCGTGTATTTAGGTGTGTTTTTTGCCGGTGATGGTTTTATAGGTCTATATGAGACTGGTGGCATGATGCAAGTAGTTCCCTTCTCCTCTTGACTGTCTGGTCCAGTCTTGGGATGAGAGAGCTTAGCCTCCAGTTTGGCTGTATAATTGCATCTCTTGCATGTATTATTGTTTGGTGGTAGGAGGAGAGGGTTGTCTGTGCACATGAGGCAGTTGTAACATTGCCTCAAAATTCCCAGATTCACCAGTTGGACTGAAGAGTACACCTGAAACTGCCATTTGGACATGCCTGGATAAGTAGAGTGAACTGTTTTTTTACTGATTGGCTGTTAAGGTCGAATAGAGAGCTTTGTTCTTCTCCACAGTATAGGGGGATCTAGTGCTAAAGTTTATTAGTGCTTGCTATGAGTTTTGAGCAAGTGCCCAGCTGAGAAGTGAATGGTTTGAGTGCTTAAGTTGAAAGTTTGTCTAGTTCCAAGGGAAAAATTGAAGAGTAGACTTTGTGGAGCCTCGATTAGTCATACCCTAGCTATCCAGTGCTGCCCGGCACACAAAACCTCGCAAATAATTTTATAGCAGGGAAATGAAAGAGCTAGAAATTAGCCCAAAATGGCCAATAAACTACTAATGTCTGGGCAAAAACCACTCCTCCAGGGAAAGATAGGCTGCTCAAAGCTCCCCTTTCTCATAGGTGAACAGAGAAGCTTCCTTCTATCCAAGTAAGGTATGGGCAACCACAGAGACTTGTAACACAGCCCTGAATTCAGCACTAACCTGAAAACTGGACTATACTAGCTTAGAAAGGCAGAAAAACAAGTATTTTTTTTTTTTTTCAGAAAATAAAGCAGATACATAAAAAAAACACTTTAAATGCACAGAAATGGCTATCACACTTGAGTATGTAGCCTACAACAGTTAAACAGGCAATTTAAACACAAAAATGACTCTGTTGAAGTGCAGGCAGTAAAATAAGTAAAATATGTAGCTGAAACAAGCTTTTTAAGTCATAGAAACTATAAAAACTTGGTATTTTAGACAGAATTAGCTAAAGGCAGCAAGAAAATGCAGAAAAAATATACTTAATCACTCCAAAGTCTCTCTTTTGTCTCTCTGCTGCTGTAGAACTCTGCAAGGCACCAGGCAGAAGCTTCCTGAGCTGTATACAAGAGCAAAA
>NC_056734.1:937139030-937174030 GCF_019279795.1 Protopterus annectens
AGGGGGGGACAAGCCACATCCCCTGAGGCGGTTCCATCTGAAGGTGGTGCAGGACCAACAAATGAGGAGGTCCCGGGTTGGGCCCCAGACGTGCTGGTGCCTGGTGCCATAGCCAGCTGAGGTGGGACAGGTGGGTCCGCTGGGACCCGCATTCCCATATGTGTTATGGTGTTTATGGTGTGTCAACATATGTGGGTTAGTAATAGTCAACACATTCCAGAGTTAGATATGACAGCATACATATATATTCCCATTAACCCAGACACCAGATATGGAACAGCTGCATAGCAAACGGAACACATGCACATATGGGATGACAGTGGTAATAACAACAGCATGCAGGTACACTGATGGCACCATGCCACCAATGTCAGAGTATTTCAACATAGGGCATGCACAGAAACAAATTTAAATAATTATCAACCAATAGGACATATGTCCCAACATAACAGTGGAGTCATCACATAGTGCATTGTTGGAGATATGGTGGGGGGGCTGTCAGTTAACAACTGGTATATTCCTGTAGTTTGCATTACTTTCCTAGTCAGTGCTGTTATCTGTACCTTACGAGTATTACTACAGTGCCCTATAGCCTTAGTTTGGACAGTGATATGGTTGTCGTCATCTTTATACATGAACTAGTTTTACCTGCAGTATACACCTCTTACCTGTTATACCTCTGGAGAATTGTTGACTCTAACTGTTTCTACACATTCTTCCAGATTCCAGGTTGATGTTATGCACATATCTGTCTATCTCTTTTAGCACAGACTCTGGCCATGTCTTGACAACATGCAGATGAACTGGGACATATCTAGATTATTGCCCTCTTCAACATTTAATGACTTACAACACCCTTATATAGGATTTCCTACACAATTTAATTATGTAGCATAGTGTGGGTGACAGTGATCAGAGATACCTTATTATTCAGAACAACTGCAACGCTCACAATTCCATACAATACCAGAGTAAACAGTGCCAGTGCAGGGTATCAAGTTTTATTTCTCGGCACATTGTTCATATCCGACGTACCTGTGGGAGCAATGTTTGTTAGCACTACCTGAAAGCTGCCACACAAAGTACCAGATTTCACATTAGTATTATGCACATACATCTCTCTCTGTTGCTGTACACACTCTGGTCACAGTTTGACAACATGGGGGTGTGAATGGGACATACGTGGCTTATTACTCTCAAAACTTTTGGGGAGTTACTAGTGTGACAGGTTTGTTCTCCTAGATGTGTGACAATCAGTTGTATTTCCTGTTTGCTGCCTAAACATCTGGGATCATCCCACTGATTTCCCAGAGGGCAGTGTGACAGGCAGCAGATATGGGCCTATATACTGGACATTCTGGACTTATCTGTACAGTTGTGGGGTATGATTCTGTATGCAGCCTGCTTCCACTCTGAGGATTCAGACCATGGCTGTGTCTACTAAAACTAAAACATTCTCCATCACAGTTGTGTGTGCTATATAGATATTGCTGTATATCTCCTATCTGCTTTCTGTCTTATAATACTCCTGTGATTTTACATTCTGATCTTGTATTACAACACTCTTATACAGGATTTCCTAGACAATTATATTATGTATCACAGTGTGAGTGACAGTGATGCATAATACCTTATTATTCAGAGCAACTGCATCAGTCATAATGCCATACAATACCAAAGTAAACAGTACCAGTACAGGTATCATTATTTTATTTCTGGGCACAGTGTTCATATCTGACAGACCTGTGAGAGCAATGTTTGTTAGCACTAACTGACTGTTGCCACACAAAGTACCAGATTCCACATTAGTATTATGCAAATGCATCTCATTCTGTTACTGTACACACTCTGCTCACAGTTTGACAACATGGGGGTGTAGATAGGACATACTTGGCTTATTACTCTCATAACAGTTTCGGGGGTTGCTAGAGTGACAGGTTTGTTCTTGTAGATGTGTGACAATCAGTTGTATTTCTTGTTTGCTGCCTATACGTCTGGGATCATCTCACTGATTTCCCAGGGGGACAGAGTGACAGGCAGCAGGTATGGGCAAATTTACTGGACATTCTGGACATATCTGTACAGTTGTGGGGTATGATTCTGTATGCAGACTACTACCACTCCCAGGATTTGAACCATGGCTGTGTGCGCTAAAAAATACAACAGTTCACATCTTAGTTGCGTATGCTATTTAGATTTTGTTTTCTGTCATTTCACTGTTTTCTGTCTATGTCTCTCTCAGTTGTACTAAATGACCTCTGGGGACTACACCAGTCATGTACAGACATTCCTACACATTCTATTTATGTTGCACAGTGTGGGTAACAGTGCTTAATACAACAGTAGTATTAAGTGATTGCAAATCTACATTACCATATGATGCCAGAGTATACACATGCAGTCCAGCAGTTAGACCTTTATTGTCAGGCTATTATGCTTTTATTTACATAAAAACTAAATGAGACTCTTCCTGCCATATTCTCTGGTGTATGCTGCACTTACCTTAAACAATGCAGGTTTATACTGGCAATTAACTTACTAATGCTTTTAGATTTATTTCATTTGACAGTACATGCAAGAGTATTACTAACGTGCCTCACATCACAACCTCTGCAGGCGACAGCCATGGGCCTCCTGGTTTGTGGCCTGCTCACTTGCTGCTGTGAAGGACATAAGAGGAATATTTAGCCATACCTAGCCATAATATACATGAGCTGGCAATTATTAAACACATAGTGGAGTGATACTTACACACAGCTGGGACAGCTCCTGTTGTCCCAGCCTCTTGGATCCACTGATCCAAGAGAACCCACTTATGCCACTTCAGGTCGGCATAGTGATGCCTGACCTGCTCACCAGTCCGGGATATGCCAGTGGCACTGGTGAGTTCACGGGCAAGAAGGCCCCAGGCTTCTGCCTTATATTGGGCACCCTGGCACTGGCCCTGCAGCAGTCTCTGATCATGGTTTTTGACAAGGAGTCCTGCCATGACTCTGGACTCCTGGATGCCCCAGTAGTGCACCTGAAAGCACACTCCCTCTCCCCTTTCTGCCGTGGTGCCTGCAAGGGTATGCTGCAACCAGTTATGAGATGTATTCCCGCCTGTTGGGTTTAAGTAGGGTCAAATTCTCGCACTTTGCTGTGATTGGCTGGTTTTGAAAAGGCTGACCTATGGGCAAACTTGCTTATCTAAGGTTGGCATTGTTTAAAGGGCTATACCACTGGGCAAATTGAGTTAACTGGCCTACATATTGTTTACGCCAACTAAGCTGGCCTGTGCAATGCTTAGCATTGCTTAATATTTACTTAGCATTATATTTGCTTTTTGGCATTCTATTATTCATTACATCTTATATATATGTCTGGTATCCATGACTCATGTGTACGTACACTGTATGGGGTCCTTGTGTGTAATAGGTGACTTTATCACTCTGTTACAATTACACATCACATCTGGGCTTACTTCTGTAATCCAATTCACATATTTATATTATGTCGTAGGTTATAGAACATATGACTGTATACTGGTTCCTTTCACATGTTCAGTTTCATTTTACTATTGTGAGGATTTGTTTGGTGATACCTCATTGTTACATACTGCTGTGATGGCTTGGTGGTTTAACTAGTGTATAGGGTCGTGGGTTCAAGACCTGCAAGGCTGTTTATTTTGTTGCTGGGCAGAACAAGGGTCATTGAATACAGAGTGGATTAAAGCACTTTTAAGAACTTGTAAGCAGGTTTGCTCAAAGGTAAGCACTGCTAACCTCCGGTTAATGATGCTTACAGAGAGTTGGCTTCAATATTGCTTAGCCTGTGTGTGCATTGCTTACCCCCACACAAACAGGCTTAAACCCACTTACTAGTGCTTACGTATGCTTACTCCCACTTACTACTGCTTAATATTGCTTACACTTGCTTACTAGTGCTTACTCCTGCTTACCACTGCACTAATTTAGACAGTAATGTGTAATGGTTCTTGGGAAGGTGGGGGGTTTGGGAGCTGTTTGGAGTTATCATTCATTACACATTTTATCTTCCATTTGTATCCCTGATTCCTGTGTACATATACTATATGGGGCATATGTGATTATCTGTGGACTTTGCAACATTATGACACTACACTGACACCTCACATCTGCATTTAATGCAGTACTCCAGTTCACAAATATGTTATTTATCAGGTTATGCAACTAAAAGTATTGGTCATAAAGTGATTTGACATGGAAAATGGAATGTGCTGCAGTGCGACTCGAACTGGGAATGCTTGCTCGTAAGGCAAATGCTCTGCCCACTACACTACTGCTATACTGTTTCATTTGCATATATCTTCCTTTTTATCCTCTTCAACAATTTAAGCTACATTAACCATAGCTAAGCATTGGGCAAACTTGTGCACCTATGGTTAGATTTAATCAGTTTCATTAAAACAAATCATATTTTTATATCGTTTGTGTTTACTATTGCTGTTGTACACATGGGGGATGTTGCTGTGGGTATGTGGACACCTATGAGCGGTCTCGCTCATTCTTTTGGGCTTTTTGCTATTCTTCATTGAGGGGGCATGTATATTCTGAGAGCTCTGCTCTCACTGCTCTCACACATGCCCCTGCACTCTTAGACGCTCCATGTAAGATTAAGAGCTCAGGCAGCACGCCTTCATTAACATGCATGGCGTGCTGCATCCTGCTCCTAAATGGCCACTTCTGTGCAGGACTAAGCTTTACCTTGCCAAAGCGAGTGTGCGCACTGTGCACCGGGTTTAAAATGAAAAAAAAAAACCAGGAAATAGCAGCTCTGTGCATACTTGAGCACTGTGTTTGAGCAGCACGCCCCCAGGCTTAAACAGGAAGGCAATGGGATGGGAAAACAGTTGTAGGAAGGTAATCTAGGACAACTAACATAGCTGGCAGGTGAAAAGTTCTGGTCAGCTATGAACAAACTACTTCATCCAGGGCATACCAAGTCTCCCACCCCATCAGGGATCACCCAAAATAATCCTAAACTAATAGCTGATTCCTTTAACAACTACTTTATTGAAACCATACAATCTCTAGCTAATTCTCTACCACCCACCAGCTCCCTCCCATCTAATAACACATCAAACTCTATTCCTTCTTTTCACATACAACCATTTCCTACATCTCTCATTAGTAACCTCCTTCTAAAACTCAAGCCATGCACCCCCTATGTTGACTGTATACCAGCAGAATACCTGCAAATAGCAGCTAAAGTCATAGCCTACCCTATTTCTATCCTTATTAATAGAACTATTTCAGAAAGTAAAATCCCCCTTATATGGAAGGTATCTCACATCATTCCTTTACACAAAGGTGGGATATCAACTGACATTTCTAACTTTAGACCTATTGCCTTACTCTCTCCTATAGCTAAAATAATGGAAAAATGTATCCACCAACAACTACTTGATCATCTTCTCCACAGCAATTTGCTTGCCAACTGTCAACATGGTTTCAGACCATTCCATAGTACCTCAACTGCCCTGCTATCCTTTTCTGACTGTATAAACAAAAATCGTAACAATAACACTCTTTCCTCCGCTTTATTTATCGATCTTTCAAAAGCCTTCGATATGGTCAACCATAATCTGCTTTTAGAGGAATTAAAAGCACATTCACTGGACGCACAGGCCTTACTCTGGTTTAAATCCTACTTAGACAACGGTCATCAAGCAGTCCTTTGGGATAACATGCTGTCAACTCCCCTCCCCATAAACCTTGGAGTACCTCAAGGTTCCATCCTAGGCCCTCTTCTCTTTTCAATGTTTATTAATGACCTAAACACTACAATTCCTCAAGCCACCTGCATTCAGTATGCCGACGATTCTACTTTAATCTGCTCTGCTAGGTCCCCAACCACACTCCAGACCCTCACCCAGTCTGTATTTCAGACTGTTGAAAATTGGTTCATGCAACACTGCCTCCTCCTGAATGCAAAAAAAAACAAAATTATTACTCTTCACTCCCACTCTTAAATCACCACAATTTCACTTCACTATAACCTCTAACAATGGAAACACAATATCCCCTGATACCACAACCCATCTCCTAGGCATAACCATTGACAACAACCTTAGCTATGATGATCATATCAACACTACCATAAAATCTGTCAACAAAAAACTGGGTTCCCTGTATAGAATCAAACCCTTCCTCACACCTACAGCCAGAACCACTATAGCCCAAACTCATCTGATCTCTACCCTGCTTTATGCCTCTGCCATTTATACTAACCTTTCCAAAAGCAACCTTAACAAACTTGCCACTAGCTATAATAACAGCCAGATTTGCTACCAGCAACCCTTTTAGAACACACCACTGTCTCAACCTCAAACAACTGGGATGGTTAGAACTACAGCACCAACTACTCCATCATCAACTTCCTATAACCCAAAAGATACTTTTCCACCCTAATAATATCCCAATCCTCAATAATCTGACTACCCCTTACAAAAACCTTACTACTCTTCGCTCAGCCAATAAGCTCCTAGTTTCCTCGATTAAATCTAAAAACAAAGCTGGAGACTCTTTTTGCTAACACAGTTGGCAAGGTCTGGAACCAGCTTCCAAGTGAACTTTCTACTCTCTCTTCCACACATCTTTTTAAAAAACATCTCAAAGAACATTTTAAAACTCACTGGCTCTGCCCCTGCACTAACCCTGACTGATCTCTTCACCTTTACGCATTCCTGCTATCCCTTTTATTTTTTTTCTCCAGGGTACTTTATTACTAATTATTGGCCTTTCTGCAATACTATGTTGTCCTAAAAAAAAAAAAAAAAAAAAAAAAATTTTAGACTTTTTTTATTTATTGTAAATTTGTTCTTGATCATCCTCTTTTGCAAATATCTCAAGTAATGGTATTATCTCTATATGTTTATAGCTTTTCTATATTATTATTGTATAATAATGTCTTTACCTGTCTGCTTGGAGCTTTTCTCCCCAGGCCTCTACTGAAAATGGACATGTAACCAGTTAGACTAGCCCGGTCAACAAATGTAAATAAATAAAATAAAATAAATAAATAAATATATCAGAATCAGCCAATTACACAGGCAGAAGCCCAGCCTAGCCCTGAACACTACTATAAACTATGCAAACACCTTTCCCTCTGGTTTTTCCCAACTGGGATATCATGGGGATCTCACAAGCATCAGCATCCAGGGTACTCCACCAGTTCCTGGATGCCATGTCAGCACATGCCGGTGAACACTTATATTTCCCCAACACCCATGAGGCATTGGAAAGCAATATGCATCTCTTCCACCAAATAGCAGAATACTCTGAGGTAGTGGGTGCTATAGACTGCACACACATATGCATCAAAGTACCACCCGGTGAGTGGGGTAGGGTCTACATCAACCGCAAGGGCTTCCTCTCCATCAACTGCCAGGTTGTGTGCGATACTCAAGGCATTATAATGAATGTGTGTACTGGCTGCCCTGGAAGCTATCACAACTCCCACATCTGGCATTTGATGCAGCTGTACCAGAGATTTGCCAATGGGGACCTCCCTTATTGTCACCTAGTGGGGGATACTGGTTATGCACTGGAGCCTTGGCTGATGACACCTATCAGAAATGCACACACACCGAACAAGAACTCCATAATGAGGCACATGCACAGACCAGAATTATAATAGAGTGTATGTTTGGGATGGTCAAGTCACAGTTCCAGTGCCTGGACACATCCAGTGGAGCCTTGCAGTACTCACCAGCTACATGTGCTCAAATTGTCATTGTATGTGGCATGCTATACAATATGATCCTGCGGAAACAGCTGCAGCAGAAACAGCATGGGGCAGGGCTACACAGCCCCCCCACCATTGCCAAGGCCTGCACAGGCACAGAGTGACTCAGAGGAGGAACAACCTGAGCCTGTCCCAGTAGGCAGAAGGAGGTGTGCCCAGTATGCCCTGGCTTTGGCAAAGTGGGAATGCATAGCACATACACTGACACAATAGGGACACAGGCAATGATACCTCTCTCTGACTTACACATACAGTAAAAGGGATGCCAAATATGACACTACCTGTGCTCAACTATGTATAGGGAGTGTACTATGTGCATCTGACATAGGCAGCCCTCCAGCACCATCCTCAATACTTGGACACCCTCAAGGTAAGTCACTCTTTTTTCTGATTGCTGAATGGAGTAGTATGTGTTGTTATTTATATCTATGGTATGGATGTGAGCATGCAAGGGAATTGGGTGGCTGAATGGGATATCAACAGACAGTAGACACCTATAGAGGCAGCATGAGATCTGTATCAAATACTGGTGTCACCATAGTAGCCAGTGCTACACATGGTGACAAAACCCACTGAAGGGAATGTGCTGGGCCACATGTGTGTCCATATGACCCACACATGTCAGTCAGGGAGGCTCACATACCCAACAACAGTCTCAGCCAGCAGGACAGGTGTAGACAAACACAAACAAAGGCTGTGCTAAGGCCTCTGAATGATAGCTTTGGGTAACCTCCCCCCAAGGCCTACACAGACAGACTACATCAGGTCTGGCAGTGGAATGTTAGTTCTGAAGGGCAAGAAGTCAGAAACTGATATGTAGGTCAATCAAACCCAAGATCTGTAGTACACTGATATGCCTCTAGTCAGCATGACAAGTAAAAATACAGAATGAAATGGAGTACCCGACATACCAGTACAGTCATAGCAAATGTGAACAAGTGTCAGGTGTGCCCCCCATCCTATGTAGAAATGTAGTAACAGTCAGGTGTAACCCTCCAATCCTATGTACAAATGTAGAAACAGTCAGGTGTGCCCCCCAATCCTATGTAGAAATGTAGAAACAGTCAGGTGTGGCCCCCAATCCTATGTAAAAATGTAGAAACAGTCTGGTATGCCCCCCAATCTGATGTAGACACATTGCAACAGTCAGGCGTGCCCCCCAATCCTATGTAGAAATGTAGAAACAGTCAGGTGTGCCCCCCAGTCCTATGTAGAAATGCAGTAACAGTCTGGTGTGTTCCCCCAATCTAATGTAGACACGTAGTAACAGTCAGGTGTGTCCCCCCTATCCTATGCAGAAATGTAGTAATAGTCTGGTGTGCCCTCCAATCCAATGTAGACATGTTGTAAGAGTCAGATGTGACCCCCAATTCGATGTAGAAATGTAGTAACATGTATGTGTAGGTATAATACCAATGGAGCACAAATTACCTGAGGTGGCCAAGGTAGCAGGATAGAGTGTAGCATTTGTACAATATGCAGGTATGCATGTGTTAGGTTGGTGTGAGTTTCATATCGTGTGAGAGAGGTCAGTATGTATGCATGGTGATGTATGACCTGGTGGTCATTGCCTAGTACTGCCGATGACAGGGCCAAGTCCTTACAACTGCAGTGCCAAACACAATGCTCCCCAGTATAACACATTCTAGCAGTAAACCATTGTAAATGTATGGAGGTAATATGTGTCACCATCTGAAAGATGGACATGGCATGACTGTTGGGCCAGATATACAAGCAGAACACAGGGGAAAGTACCCCAGACAGACATTGTATAATGTGTAACCGTGAAATGGACACACCCTAGGAATTGTACATACAGGTTTGCAGAACATTATCTGGGCTTGTAGTAGGGAATACCAATGTCATCTGGCCAAACACTTGCAGTTCACAAAGGTCACAGGAAAGATGCATTGAGAAACAGCTGATGTCCCTGCACAAGACAGCATAAGTGGAATGCCCCATGCATATCTGTGAGTCAGATGCAAGTAGTGTCCATAGCACACATGCTCCCAGTTTACTCAATCACCACCCACAGTTACCTCTCCAGTCTTATCCCTGCTGTTGGGAATGGGTACAATATGACCCCCACCTGTGTATGGCAATAGCGAAAGAATGCAGCATGCAGTGCAGGTGTCCCATGCAGGTGTGTCCCTAGTTGTAAGCAGCACCCTGCCAGCATACACACCACACAATCAGTGCTGACAGAAAGTATTGTCATGAACACCTAGCACAGCTACCCTGTCACCCCAGGGGAATATACTGTATGGCAGTCTGGTAGTGTAGGACTGACAGAATGCAACGGCCTGCTACAGCTGAACTGCATCACTACCAAATGGCCTACAATCCTCTGTCAAAGGCCTGCATCTCACCCATACTGCCAAGGTATGTTATGTCATGGACTCCCAAATAACAACATAACACAGTCCACAGAACCCATATGGAAGGCCATGTGGACAAACCACAGTAACATGTCCACCATGTCCCACTGCATGAACTGTGGACCCAATTCACTGCTGTGATGAGGTGATAACTATAGGAAAAGTATCAGAGAATGTTTGCATAATGTATGAAAGAGGATAGAATAATAGGGGGGAAGCATTGGCAGCATGAAATGTGCGAAGTCTGAAACACAGCCATGTGCACATACTATCCCTAGCTGCAAACACAAAAATAGGTGGCTACAAACCTGCCCATAAACCACAATAGGTGTAATGTCCTGACTTATGACCCCTGCTTCTAGGTAACGTGTGAATCTGTACAGTTGTGAGGTATTGCCACAGCAAGATAAGACCATACTGTCACGTTGATGAATGTACAAGTACGGGATCCTCTGCCACCACTGTACCAAGGTGCTGAACCAGTTACACAGACCCAGCAGCAAGTGTCTGCAGCTCCCCCTCCAGAATGGCATTAGTTTGCAGGAATATGTAGGCATTTGACCACAATACTGGACACAGCTGCATTCAGCCTGTGTTTCCCAGGACATCACTGTGAGAAAAAATGTCTACCTGACAGAACTTAAGGACATAAAACATCACAGTGTATAACACTACACATGTCTGAATATCTCTGCTAACACCAGGAACATGTAGCAGAAGCAGCACAGACACAATTACCTACAGTACCCACTATCCCTTGCCCAGTTTGACCCCATATTGCCAACTGATCTACAGATATCCTGCAGAAACAGTTTGCTAGCTGTAGGTGTAGAACACAAAAGTCTGCACTGGAGTACAATCTACCTGGAATGGAGCCACACATTCAATACAGAAGGCCATACTGGGCATGCTCCCACACTTAGATAAATGAAGGCAATGTCAGACAACGAAATACTGAAAGGTCATACTGGGCATGCTCACACACTTAAAGAAATGAAGCCCATGTCTGGCAACAACAGTGGACCATACATATCTGACGGTTGCAGATGTTAGTGCATGCACTCCTCAGTATGCACCAGTCATGCTTTGCACACACATTGGCTAGGAATACATACATATATCCAAGGTCAATACACTATAATATGCCAAAAGTACATATACATAGATGTGTGGAAGAGAGTGATAGTGACAAAGAGCCTTCCAACGTGAGACCTGCCATACCCAGCACACAGTCAAATGGCTACAACCACATGATGTGTAAATCTCACTCACCATAGAAATTAACCTCTTGAATCCCTCAGCATTATAGACTCTGTGATGCTAGTGCTAACTGTGCAACATGACTGTACAAGGCAGTAGTCATCTAGCAGTTCTATACACATACCTGTGGAATATAAACCTGTGTGTTCCTGAGTGTGGTGTGTGTCCCTCTAGATGAATGGGTTATGGCCCATACACACACACTGCCCTCCCCATAGTCCTACTATGGCAAGCCTGCTGATGTCAGTCACTGTGAAATACACCTTTGGGAAAGGAGTCGCCCACTAATCTCTGTGCCTTGTCCTATAACTGTGTAATGCTGTAGTGTGATAAACTAGTTAGGTAGGAGTTCTAATCCCAGATGTGGCAAGTGTATATGTGTAGGCATCAATGCTTTTTAGGCTAGTCACACTCACTACAATTCAAATGCCCTACTTTGGCAAGACTGCTGATGTCATTCACTTTGAAATACACCTTTGGGGAAACAGTAGCCCAGTCATCTCTGTGGTGCATCCTGTAACTGTGCAATGCTGTAGTGTGATAAATTAGTTAGATAAGAGTTCTAATCCCAGATGTGGCAACTGTGTGTGTGTGTGTGTGTGTGTGTGTGTGTGTGTGTGTGTGTGTGTGTGTGTGTGTATCTATGTAGGGATCAATGATGTTTAGGCTAGTCACACTCACTACAATTCAAATTCCCTACTTTGGCAAGCCTGCTAATGTCATTCACTTTGAAATACACCTTTGGGGAAAGAGTAGCCCAGTAATCTCTGTGGTGCATCTGATAACTGTGTAATTCTATAGTGTGATAATCTAGTTAGGTAGGAGTTTTAATCCCAGACATGGCAACAGTATGTGTGTGCATGTGTGTGTGTGTGTGTGTGTGTGTGTGTGTGTGTGTGTGTGTGTGTGTGTGTGTGTGTGTGTCTGTGTAGGGATCAATGCTTTTTAGGCTAGTCACAGTCACTACAATTCTAATGCCTTACTTTGGCAAGCCTGCTGATGTCATTCACTTTGAAATACACATTTGGAGAAGAAGTAGCCCAGTGATCTCTTTGGTATGTCTTATAACTGTGTGATGCTGTAGTGTGCTAAACTAGTTAAGTAGGAGTTCTAATCCCAGACATGGTAACTATGTGTGTATTCTTGTCTGTGTAGGGAGTAATGTTTTATAGGCTAGTGACACTCACTACAATTCAAATGCCCTACTTTGACAAGCCTGCTGATGTCATTGGAGTGGCCCAGTAACCTTTATGGTGTGTCCTATAACTGCATAATGCTATAGTGTGATAAACTAGTTAGGTAGGAGTTCTATTCTCAGACATGGCAAGTGTGGTTGTTTGTTTGCCTGTGTAGGAGCAATGCTTTTGAGGCCATTCACAGTCAATGCAACCTCCATTGCCCTTCTTTGATAAGCCTGCTGTCATTCTTAGTGAAATACACCTTTGAGGAAGAAGTCATCCAGTAAACTCTGTGTTGCATCCTATAACAACATAATGTTGTGGTGTGAGATAGTAGCTCGGTGGGGGTGTTATTTCCAGACATGGCAAGTGTGGATGTGTGTGCTCTTGTTTGCCTGTGTAGGGAGCAATGCTTTTGAGGCCATTCACAGTCAATACAACCTCCATTGCCTGCTGATGTCATTTTCAGTAAAATACACATTTGGGGAAGACATAGTCCAGTAATTTCTGTGGTGTGTCCTATAACAGCATAATGGTAGTGTGGTATAGTAGTTTGGTAGGTGTTCTATTCCCAGACATGGCAAGTGTGGCTATGTGTGTGTTTGTCTGAGGGAGCAATGCTTTTGAGGGCATTCACAGTCAATTCACAGTCAATACAACCTCCATTGCCCTTCTTTGGCAAGCCTGCTGATGTCCTTCCCAGTGAAATACACCTTTAGGGAAGGAGTAGTACAGTAATCTCCATGCCGTGTCCTATAACTGTGTAATGCTGTAGCATGATAAACTAATTAGGTAGGAGTTATAATCCCAGACCTGGCAACTGTGTGTCTGCGTTTGTCATTTATATCCTGTGTGGAGGTTGCTGTCAGTGTGTAACAACTGGACTCATTAAGGAGTTGGATTTGCAAATTTCTTACATGGTGGGACTATTATATGTTACAATGTCTACCTTACAAGGATAACAGATGTGAAATAGCCAAGAGGCTGGGGTGCCAATCCATACCTCTACATGTAGAATCAAGGCCTGGTGAACAAAGTAAGCAACCCAGATAACACTCTCAACCCATGCTTCATACACAAACACACTTGCCTAGGCAACAACTGCTTTGTTGGTAGTACCCTGCATATTGCCCACAGATAGTAACCATGGTGTGATTGCAGTGTGCTACAGAGGGCATGGCACCCTGTCCTATCACTAAAATAGGCACATAATTGCATACAGTGTGCCTTCACTATGTTCCCCACTGGACACCTGCAACAACTGTGGTGCCAAAATGTGACCCACAAATGACATACAATGCCTTAAACACATGCACCTTATGGACAGATGCCACTGACAACATGGAATACCTGTATCATGCTATCAATATAGGTGCAGGGTCAACCTGGTGTCCATTACCAGTTCTTGCCACATTAGCCAGGACTGGTACATCTGATGATAACAATCTGTGTACACAACATAGGCCAAACACCCCAGTTACAGTTTCACATGTCACCGGACATACATGTGGGATGTGTGCACATTCCAGACACCGTCAATGTCATGGACTATAAAACACATACATGGCAAGCATTGCACAGCACTTACCACACACAATAGTAACCCAGGTGACTGGATGGTGAATACAATACCGACCTGTGTGGGCAAATCCAGACACTAAACCCCTGAGCCACACTGTAGACCATTGTCATGTGGCCTGATGCCAAGATATACCCTTCATCTAGCCTAGTACGTACTTCTGGCACAGTCAACCAAAACACACCTGCGAAGCAATGCACCCATGCATGTCAGTACTGGAACCCTGTGTCTGTGTGTGTGTGGAGTATGATGCTTTCAACCACATTCACACTCACTACAACTCCCATTGTTCTACTGAAGCATGCTGTCTGATGTCAGACACCTTTGCATACCCTTTGCCCATATATCAACTGGATAACCCCTGTGGTGCATGTGATACTTGCGCATTAGTGTACTGTGGCACACTGGCTAGTTAGGAAGTCTATTCCTGACCCTGCCAACTGTGTCAATGTGTGTGAGTCCCTGAGAGAGTGTGGCTGTGTTGACACTAACACCTGTTCATGTGGACAGGCATGTGTACTACACCTACCTTATCGCTACTATATCACTGTTGCAGATATCACTCACCATCAGATATACCTTTGGACAGCTCTCCTATATGTAAGCTATGTGACGCATGCAATAACTGCATAGACATATGATAGCAATACATAGTCATTCAGGGGTTTGAAACCCAGTACCGGTAGGTGTATGACACAAACATGCTTAGGTTTTACTCTCCCACCCCCACCCTGACTTACTTTGTCTCTGTCTTTCTCTCTCACTCCCTCTCTGGTGGATGTGTAGAAGTACACCTGCTTTGCTTAGGCAGAAGCTTGTGTTTTGTCAGTGATGCTCTTGATCAGCTGATGGCCTCTGCACAAATTGCAGTGCCCCTTTAGCTGATTGCATGTGGGCAGCTGTGGTAACATTCCCATAGCCAATTACATGGAAACACACTCCAATATCTATGAACATCATGTTAGTGTTGGGCTTTTTCATTCACTTTGAGCAGGACCTCAATTTGGTGTTTGGCAAACAGTATCACAGATGGTATTGGGATTTACCTCTAACAACATACAATGTGGAAACAGGCCAACAGACAGGAGGGGGATGTGCCAGACATGACTACAGAATATAAGTGTTGCTCTTCTGAATTTGGAGTAATGTCGGTTTAACAGGGTGTGTGTGCTTATGGCTGGTTTACATGATTTAATACCTGTCATGACAGTATTATGTGTTTGAGGAAACACCCATCTGTAGGGTTATCTGCAGACTGGGCAGTGTGTAGAGCCTTTTGTTTCTTGTGTTACTCACAGAACACCTATCTGAGAACTGCAGAAGCATAGTGTGCAGTCAGTACACTGTGATAGCCATGAGAGTTACTGATTTCATATCCCTCATAAGACATATGTCACAACAAACCCTGGTACGACAGTAAATGTATGAGGTCATCACAGCAACATGCCAATACTGGCCCACTGTTTGCAGCTCCAACCACAAGTCTGTCAACCTTTGTACATATGTCATGCAGTAAGAGGTGCATATGTTCTGTACACCATTATTTATTGACATAATACCTGATAACAAGCCAGTCAGATATCAGACTGCTGAACATGTTATGTAGAATAGGGGTTATTTCTGAGGACATAACCTGGGCATTCTGCAGTTGTGTGTACAGTACTAGGGTCTGTGTACTTATGGTGATTGTCGACAGTATGTGTATTGCACATACATACCTTGATCTGTGCACAGACTGTGGTGGATGCCATTGCTCTTGGTCCTGTTCTATCTGATGTTACATACTCCTCCAGTGTATGGTACCCTATTGGCTCACATGTCTGTAGGGCTAGACACACATGTGTCCCATACCACAGACAGGCATCGGACCACACTGTGTCATGACCCGGATTATGTAGGGTTAGTGTGTGAGTGGCACATATGAGGATGGTGTTTATCAGACAGTCCATATAGTGTCATATTAAGCTTGTGTACCATATGTCACTGTGGCTGTGTTCACATTGGTTGTGGGTGTACACGTTCTCACAGGTGTCTGTTACTCTGTGCTGTGACATGTGTGCAGAGCCTGCTATATTTGCAGGTACATGTGTATTCCTCCATACAAAATGTAGTCCAGTATTGTGGCGGTCTGCCTGTAGTTTGCACAGAGCTTTGTGACATGCCCTGCAGCCTAATGTAATTACACAGTGTAATGTTATGTCCAGTTATTTGCAAGACATGCTGCTGCCAGGCCACCATAAGTGTTGTTTATTTCTGAAAAAGCAGTGGGGTTCTGTAGAGATGTATGTCACTGACTACTGGTTAGTATGTGACCATGTGACCTCTGCACCACCATGTATTATGTGTCAGGACAGACAGGCGTGTGTGAATGCATAAACTGTGTGGACATATGTAGTCCAGTATGTATGTGATATACACATGTACATGGCTATTAACATCCACATTGTGAGGCATGGTCCACATGTCTCGCATGAAGGGGATTCGTGTACACCTCTGGACTGACCAAAGAGTGCCAGACTGTCCACATATATTGGTCATATCTCTGCTGCAGTCCACAGGATCATTACTGTGCTAGCAGTAGTACTGTACTATGATGTCCTTAGAATGTCTGTCAGTAGTCAATGGCGCACATGTCAAAAGCAAATGTGACCCCCCCCACACACACACATAACATGCCTGTTAAGACAACCCCTGTTACAGTAACAACAGTCTACATATATTCCTGCAATACATACATGACAACCCCTTGCACTAAGAGGTTGGGACTATTGGTGCTGAGGTAGGACTTCACTACATGTTCTGGACATATGGTAAACATATATATATATATATATATATATATATATATATATATATATATATATATATATATATATATACACACATATATCTATATAGATATATACGCATATACATATCTACATACATATGTATATATATATATATATATATATATAAACTCAAATATATACATATACACAACAATATATGTCTACACATATACAGATATATAAATATATATATATATATATATATATATATATACATGCACATATAGTTATGGATATCTACATATACATCAACATAAATAGGTATATCTGATTAGATATGTGTGCACATATAGTCATAGATATCTACGTATATATCAACATAAATAGGTATATCTGTACACATAGGATGTGCATACATATATCTATGTATACATACATATATACATATATATATATATATATATATATATATATAGAGAGAGAGAGAGAGAGAGATCTACAAATGGTCATATATCTACATATCCATATTCCTGTCATTTGTAAACATCATGGTTGTGTATACCTTCCCAGCTGTATCTCACTGTATGTATATGATATGTGTATATTTAGATATAAAAACATATGTGATGCAACAGTAATATCAATAACAAGTACTACACAATTGTGGAAGTCAAATCAATTGTTTAATACTATTCAATATGTGTAGTGACAGATATATTGGAAAAATAGCTGTCTTCACAGCTGTCATTGTGTAGTGGTTAACTGTTGTGACTATAGTGTATAGAGCGCTGGGTTCAAGACCTGCAAGGGCTGAGTATTTTGTTGCTGGGCAGAACAAAGGCTGTCGGTTACAGAGTGGTTAAGGCAGTTTTGAGCATCTTTAAGCATGTTTACATGGGTTTGTGTAAAGCTAAGAGGTGCTAAGCTATGGTTAAACATACAGGTGCTTACACCATGTAGGCTTCACCTACCAGTGAGCAAATCTGCTTAGCTGTTATATTGCAGCAATGCTGACACCTGCAAAGCATGACTCAGCCCTGGTAACCAATGCTCACATCCCAGTCCGATAACATAGCAGGGTAATGACATCTGTAATAAGTGTATGTAATGCCATGTGCAATACATGTGTCTATGTGCTGTCATTACAGTGGCAAGGGGTGTGAGTCTCATGTCTGAGACACACAAGTATATAAGACCTTTACAGCACTGTTATCCATGGGAATGTGTTACATACAAGGGTAGTAACCCAGGTTATGTGCTGTCACTCTGGCATGTAGTGTATCATGGCAGTACTACTGTTGACAGTGCTTTCCTAGGCAAGAGTAGAGTGCTAAATGTAGTGCTGACAACAAGCGCACCTGCAGGCATAGCTGGACTCTGAGGCCTCACTGTTGTGTTCCTGGTATGTGAGCTTTGTCAAAGTATATATTCCCTACTGGATAATGATCTGACATGTGGAAAGTAACTGTAGACTGCTGTCTGTACAGCACATGTCAGTGAGGGCTTCCAACATGTAGTAATGGCATACATATTGGTGTCAGAAGTCTATCTGTCGACACATTCATCTTACTACATAGCTGCTTGCCAAGCTGATGTCTGTCAGTCCCTGTACAGATGTGCAGATGGCAGGTATCCAGCTTGGATACATACAGGCAACCTAAGCTTGACTGACACTGACATATCTGCCCAGCTGTGTTATAACTGGCACATATAGGAGACAACACCCTGTATGCACCACATGCCATGGGTACTTCCACTACACTACCACAGTCAACAGAACATGCTTGGGTTCAGGTCTCCATCACATACACTAACCATGTGTTGTAATACATGTTGCATACATGTCAACTGGATCACATCAGTGGCCATGTGCAGGATGTACCCAGAGGATTGGCTGATGCATGTCACTCTCACCCTGAGGGTCACCACAGTGGTGCATATCAATAGATTGCCTGCTGGCACATGGCAGGTGGCATGATACCACTGTACACACATCCCCTACACTTCCCATGTCTCCATGGACAATAGCCAGATACATACCTATGACCACCTGCAGCGATGCACCCCAGTACTGACACATGTATATGTGTGCATTACTGAGGATAGCAGTGTCTGTGTGTTAGTACACTTGTAGTTGTCAATACCATGAGGGCCATCACAACCACTGCAGCACCCATTGCCATAGTAAGATGTGGCTGCTGCTGTATTGGACATTACATGTACCCTGTTACGCTCTTCTCCCTAATGGCTAAATGAGCCCTGCAGTACCAGCACAACAGTGTTGTACAAATGGGTCAATAGGCATGGGATACCCATTGAGTTCTGGCAAGTGTGTGTATGTGTGCATGTCTGTATATCTGTAGGGTACAGCATTCCGAGGCCACATACTCCTATTACAATACACATTGCCACACAGTAGCATGGATAGTGTTGTTGCTGCCCATAGGTGAGACATGACAATGCAACACCCTACTATGCCTGTGGCATGTGCATTAGATGCATATCCCTGTAGTACCACTGCTCGGATATACAATGGGTTGTATCGCAGTCATGTGCAATGTGTGATGGTGGGTATGTCAGATTGTCATCATGGGTTCCAGTGAGTACAATATCCACTGTGGGATGTGGGTGCTGTGTACACTGTTTTTACACCATGGTAGACCCAGTATATGTCCCATGTACCACTGTATGGTGACCACTGTCACTATCAACCATGCAGGTAACTGATACCACAATCCAGCCCAGTTATGTATGTGCTGTGTGCAGCCTACCTGTAACAAATTAGACACACTGACAAGTTAGTTAGCACTGATAGGCCCAGGTCTCTCGGATGTGTGTCTGCCTGTTATGTGTCTGTTAATGTGTATATGATGGTATATCACACTATGTATTGTCCATATACAACCATTACATCCCCCATTACCATACTGTACATGTCTGGGGATGTTCTGCATGTAGCATGTAACCTGGAATACACCTCACCCTTAATGCTGTGTGGTGTGTGCAATGAAAGCAACACATTTCAATAGCACTACATACCTAGGTAGGGGTCTAGTCCCAGTGTTGCCAAGTAAGAGTGTGCATGTATGTGGATGGGTCTACATCAGGCTGCTGATTATACATGTCCTAGTGGGTCACCTGTCCATGTGGCACAGGCAATAACTGTTATACAATTCTGTGACATGTGTTCAACTGTACCCAGGATATGTCACAGCCATAATGTCACCACAGTGCCATACCCCTTGTGCAATATGACTACAGGCCATCCTCCTGCTGACACATGTACACCTATGACACAAATGGATAACATTATAGAGACCACAATCACTCAGTGTTACTCACAGCTATAATGCATCATGGCTGGACAGCTACACTATCTGACATGTATGCATTAAACATTATTCCAGACAACATGTTACACTGCAGTACATTGGTAGACTATGGTCCAGTCACCATGTGCATCAGAACCATATTAGCCTGTCCCTGCATCGATGTTATGGATGACAAGAATGTGGCACAGGTATCATCATAAGCATAGGGTGTGTTGTTGGTTTGCCAGAGAATGAGGGTGGGCCATATGTTTGACACCATGTGTGTGAGTGAGGGTTGTAATTAGTTGAAATGGGTATGGTGATGTGGTGTGTGTAGGTATGGAGTTGCCCTAGGTGTGTTCGTATAGTGTGTGGGTATGTATGCACACAGTTCTGCCATGTGGCTGCCCTATACAGGATTTTCTTGGACAGCTTCAGACCATACCTGGTAGGGTGTGCAGTTCACCACCTCCGACCACGGACACGTGGACTGTGCCTCACAGCGGTTTCATGGGCACCTACAGGTACAGGCCTCGATGTGCTACTCTCCCCTGATGATGACAGATGTTGGCTGGAACCAGGTCCCTCCTGGGACTGGAACTCAACCCAAGGCAAAACGACACACTGATAAACACAAAAAAAGGAACTGTAGCAAGCAAACGGCACACAGTCAAAAAATACCAAATCCTTTAATACAATGAAACGCTTTTCATTTGACACAATGTACAAACTTCCTCAGATGAATAAACTACCTTACTCAAAAGCTTTAAATGCTAAAACAATTAATCACTCTATTAAACAATAAATCAATAAAAACAACAATAATGCACCTTTAAAGGGAAATGACAGGAAAATTCAATCAATCAATCAATTCATTCAGCATGAAAGTCGTTGTCAAGAGTAATAATGCGGGCTGCCCTAACCAACTGGCCCTTTACAACAGCCCGCTTCTGATGGTAAGGGTGGCAACTAGAGTAGTGTAGAAGCAAGTTGGAATACGTACTCTACCTATGGATATTGGCCGTAAATTTTTGGATGGAATAATCCTTGGTTAACAAAACATCAAGATATGCTATAGCCTCAGTGTTAAATGTAGGTGTAAACTTCAAAAACTGCATAGACTTATTGAAATGATTGACCACCATATCACTGGTCGTACTGTCACCATCCAACATTATAAAAATATCGTCAAGGTAACGGGTGTAAAAAATAATTCTATCCTTAAAGTCGCAGTTATTGAAAACAAAAAGGTGCTCCCAGTTGGCCATAACCGAACTGGCAACACTGGCCCCACACAGGGAGCCCATCGCAACCCCAATTTTCTGTAAATAAAACCTGTCACCAAAGATGAAATAGTTATTATCAAGTATCAGGTCCAATAATTCATTGACAAGTTCCAACTCGTTTCTCGTGCCACCATATAACTTTAAAAGTTGGCCAACACATTCTAAAGCAATATCATGTGGAATGCACGCATACAAATTTTTGACATCTATGGTGAGAAAATTAAATCTAAGCTATTGATTTTATCAAGGAATGTCCAAGAGTCTTTACAGATTTGGTTAACTTTAACCAAATATTTCTGTAAGACAGCATCAACGACCTTGGCACATGGATATGTAGGGGAACCCCTACCATCAACAAGGGGACGCATAGGGGGGTTGATCACATCTTTGTGTATCTTAGGTATGCCGAATAAACAGGGAAATCTGGGGTAAAAAAATCAATGCAAACAGAATTTGAAACAATTCAGGACTTAAATATATCTAATACTTGCTGTACATCATTTCAAGTTAATAATGAACTTTCTTTTCCTGATGTTGATTCTGTTTTGCCCCACTCTGAATTTGACTTGTCCTTATGTGTGAATGATTTTTTGGATGTTCCTACTTATGAGACCTCATATGATGAGCCTAACCATCAAGTTGCCATTTCACCTGTTATATTAACTAATGCTGCTGGGGAATTTAATGTTTATAATTTTTCTTCAGTTGTTATTACACCAGAACAGGTTGAGTTATTTTCTAAGGGTTACACTTATGTTCCAGCACAAAGGTTGGATTTGGTTAGGACCATTATAGATATTAAATTATTCACTAGAAAACTGAATTTTAATTTAATGATGGGTGGCAACAATATTGTCAACAGTAACCAATTTAGAATTTCTAGTGTTTACAATCCTCCCTTACATCCATTACTGCAAGTTTTTGAGCTTATGTGTGAGTTAGATATCCATCAGAAATTTCAGGCTGGACATAATTTTTCCACCTTTGATATGAATACTAAAGCTGAGAAGGAATGTATCGATTTTATCAAATTGCACGACATACGCATTTGTAAACCTGACAAGGGAGGGGGGCTGGTTGTGTTTGATGGTGCTGACTACAGTGAACAGATGTTACACTTTTTGGACAGTCCTTCTTATTTACTTTGTTTGAGATCTGAAATTAATAGTGCTTATAATATCATTAAGAACACTATTTATGAAATGTATATTGAGGGAAGGATTGATCAGAATATGTTTAATTACATGTCCATAGTGTACCCCAGATTTCCCTGTTTGTTCAGCATACCTAAGATACACAAAGATGTGATCAACCCCCCTATGCGTCCCCTTGTTGATGGTAGGGGTTCCCCTACATATCCATGTGCTAAGGTCGTTGATGCTGTCTTACAGAAATATTTGGTTAAAGTTAACCAAATCTGTAAAGACTCTTGGACATTCCTTGATAAAATCAATAGCTTAGATTTTGATGCTAGATTTAATTTTCTCACCATAGATGTCAAAAATTTGTATGCATGCATTCCACATGATATTGCTTTAGAATGTGTTGGCCAACTTTTAAAGTTATATGGTGGCACGAGAAACGAGTTGGAACTTGTCAATGAATTATTGGACCTGATACTTGATAACTATTTCATCTTTGGTGACAGGTTTTATTTACAGAAAATTGGGGTCGCGATGGGCTCCCTGTGTGGGGCCAGTGTTGCCAACTCGGTTATGGCCAACTGGGAGCACCTTTTTGTTTTCAATAACTGCGACTTTAAGGATAGAATGATTTTTTTACACCCGTTACCTTGACAATATTTTTATAATGTTGGATGGTGACAGTACGACCAGTGATATGGTGGTCAATCATTTCAATAAGTCTATGCAGTTTTTGAAGTTTACACCTACATTTAACACTGAGGCTATAGCATATCTTGATGTTTTGTTAACCAAGGATTATTCCATCCAAAAATTTACGGCCAATATCCATAGGTAGAGTACGTATTCCAACTTGCTTCTACACTACTCTAGTTGCCACCCTTACCATCAGAAGCGGGCTGTTGTAAAGGGCCAGTTGGTTAGGGCAGCCCGCATTATTACTCTTGACAACGACTTTCATGCTGAATGCTCTCTTTTAAGGAGTATGTTTTTACATCGCGGTTACCCAGACCATATGGTTGATGATATCATTGAGGAGGTTTCAAGTAAACGTGCAAGACGTTTTTACAAACCAATCCTAGATAGTGTCTACACACAACACCATCATGATGACAACATTGTTCCCCTGTCAGCAAATGATTCTAATACACTTTTTGAGTCTAAGGTACAAGGGCCTACGTTTATCACAACTTATAGTATCAACAGTAAGGACTGTTTCTGTATTCTATGCAAAAACTGGGCACTTTTTAGGAGTGGCCCAAGTGTTTTCCATAGAGTCGGAGACCAACCCATAGTTGTGTATAAGAAAACTAAAAATCTTAAAGCTTTCTTTGAACAACGTCAGTTACAACGTAGTAGGACTGTTGGCATGTACAAATGTCAATCTTGTAGTTACTTGTCAATATATTATTGAATCTAATAGATTCAAGGTATATGACCAACTCACTTTAAAGTGCAGAGTGAATTGCAATTCTAGAATGATAGTTTACCTAGGTCAGTGTCAGGCCTGTTTGGCCTTCTATATTGGAAAAATGGAGAGGTGACTTTGAGACCGCCTCTACGAACACATTTATGCTATAAGAAAAAACAAATCTGAAAATGCTCTGGCTAAGCATATCTCATCTTATCCTGACCATAGTTTTAAATTTTTGGTGATAGACCAGGTTTGTCAGGATTTTCAAGGTGGTCCTGCAGCCTTAAAGCTGGAAGAGCGAGAATTAGGCTGGCAGATTAGACTAAATGCATATACTGTGCCTGGCTTGAATGAAGGCTGCTCTATTAGCAGCATTTTGAAGCTTAAGAGTTTAACAAGATGATAATCCTTTTACTTAATATTAGTTATATTTTTAATTTTTTGTTCAATATGGTTTCGGTATTGTATTTATTTATTTTTAGTTTATATTTAGTAAGTACTGTGACATGAGTTGTTTAATGTTTTGTAATTTATTGATTTAATGTATTGTTACTACGACTGATTGAAGAGCGTGGGTATACTTTGTATGACAGGTGGTTTAAAGTGGTTGTTTCCCTTTAAAGGTGCATTATTGTTGTTTTTATTGATTTATTGTTTAATAGAGTGATTAATTGTTTTAGCATTTAAAGCTTTTGGGTAAGGTAGTTTATTTATCTGAGGAAGTTTGTACATTGTGTCAAACGAAAAGCGCTTCATTGTATTAAAGGATTTGGTATTTTTTGTCCGTGTGCCGTTTGCTTGCTACAGTTCCTTTTTTTGTGTTTATCCCTCCTGGGACTGGCCAGGGCCACATGCACATGGCTTGCTGTGGTGTGGACAGCTCCCTCCCTGCAGTGCTGGGGCTGGTACTGCCAATATGCAAGCACCTTGGTGTCCTAGCATGTCCATGTTGACTGCTAGCTGTTAGTGTTGCTGGCCTATGTCCACACAGCTGTCACCGCAGTTCCACCACATGCTCAAGCACGAACAAACCATGGTTGATCAGGCCCACCATCTCACTCAACTGTCTATCCATGACCTCACTATCACGGATGGCACCAGACAGTTCATGGAAGTTGTCGCTTGCAGATGTGAGAGCAGCTCTCTGCAGCCTCAGGCCCTTTCTGGTGTACAGTTCCATATGTGCCTGCACCCCATGACTGTTAGAAACATGCGCCTGGTTGTACCAGTTGTGGCACTTCTGCCAGGGGCATGATAACCAGTGGCCCTACCACGAGGACCCTGATACATCTGCCTATGTGGTGCCCTGCTGGAGATATGGCTATGCCTGATGTGACCAGACACAGTAGGCAGAGATACCACACTTTCCTGTGCACTACCAACAACCGCCAACTGTCCCTCTGCTATGGCCGCTGATGATGGGGTATATATAAGCACTGTAACTCTGTGCAGGGTTGGGGTGGCTAAAAGGGGGATGTCAAATGGCACAGTTTCAGCCCCTGACAACCCCGCCTGTGCCTCAACAGTACTATCATCATCTTTGGTGTCTGTATGGACACCAACATCAGATTACATGCAAGAGGGACCCTGACCCACCTCACCACCTGTGGGGGAAAACAAGAAACGCACTTTCAGACCTGTACAGCATTGCATAACAGTACACACACACACACACACACACACACACACACACACACACACACACACACACATATACATACACATCCCACCTTAATACCTACCAGTCCCTGATTTTACAGACGGCCCCACATTTATTCACATAATTTCCCCATCCACTTGGTAACATACACTCATTAATACAACTCATTAATGTATCATTCCTCTAAATGCCTAGGCAAGTGATCATAACACAAGACCTGTTACTCCATTACCTCCTTGACTTGAGTGGAGTAGGTTTTACATGGCCTCACTGCTGTCATCCAGTGTTCACCCTGTGTATGTCTGGACATTGTGAGCATGGCCCCTATATGTTAGGAGCTACTACGTTCACTCCATAATGTCATGCACTGGAGTGTCACGTGTAAGTATTGCTCAGTACATGCCAGCTATGCTGATAAATCAACCTATCATGTGGACAACATTAATATATGGATATACTCCCTGGTGTTGTCTAGTAATTACCCAATGCATCTGTAGTGCTGCATACATGGGTAGTCGTTCACCTCTCTGCTGATTGCAATATTAATGGGGCACCTGGTGTCTACTTTCCCTCCCAATGCATGTTCCATGCTACAGACATTATTATACCATCAGCTGTCTTGTGATTACATATCAGACATGTATTCCTGGTGTTTCATGTGTCAGTCCATGTCCATGTACTGCACGATCCCAAAGGGAAGTTCTGCCATATGAACAACCCCACAATCACATGTGCATACATGGACACCCACACAAGCACACACACATGCACACACACACATTCTACATGCATCACCCCCCCTTCTCTCCACAATATTGCACTTACAGAAAAAATACCCCCCCCCCCCACACACACACACACACACACACACACACACACATACAGGTGAGGTCGCACTAAGATAGTACAAACAGTCCTTCCATTACCCATCTGTCAAAATGTATAACATATGGTACTCAGCAGCATGTAGTGCAACTATAGTCAATCCATGCTAGCAACAGTATACATGTGTGTGATGCATGGGCTGTGTTAGTAGGTGATGCACCTTCCCCTGGAAAACACTGCACCCATGTACACAGTATTGCTGTGCACCTGTTCTGCACCCTGCCATGTACTGTGCAACAAACCTCACAGGTGTACAAACCTATTGCTGAATGTGTATTACTGTGTCAGTTATGTCTGCTCTAATGCTCACAGCCCCTATGTGTTTCAGCGGCACATGCCTGGGATGATATGTGGACAGATGTCTTTTGTGAATGCCTCAACATCAGCAGTGTATGTACGACCAATCCAATACTATTACACTGACAACCGTCAGACCGTACCATGGCTATGGGGAGTGTACACAGCCTTATTGATATGACCCACTCTTCCTTGATCTGCCATGGGACCACATCACCACATATATTAACAGTACATGAGCCTGATATGTGACATATGTCCTGTACATTCACAAGCAGTATCTAAGAAATGTGTTAGGTGTACAGATGCTGACCATGATGCATACACTCTGTGGGTGCATATGTGTGCACGCCCTTAACATGACAGTTTGTTGCACCTACTGTTATGTGTACTACAGCAGTCACTATTCCTGGCAGGGGTATACGAGCATGGGCCATCTGCATTTGCCAGTATATGGTCAGTTTGCCCTACACATGTCCCCCAACTCTGCATGATTGCAAGGTCTACTCATGTGAATATCCCTTGGTGTTCACACACTGCCATCACTAACTGTTGCTGTGGGGGTATGGTTACATCTGCCACAGTTCCTGAACCTGACTGTGTGCAGATACAGCCATTCTTAGTATTCTTAGGATCCCTACTGCAGTGCACTGGTGTGTCATGTTGACACACCCTTCCCACCTTCAGCCTTTTTGCAGATGCTTGACAAGTATGGCTTATACACATGTGTCAGTTTGCAGTGTCCCATACACTGAATAACAGTGTAACAGCCTAGTCACAGTTAATAATGTGGACCACAGCATTATGTTATGCCATAGTGTAGATCTGTAACAGTTGTCATTGTAATAGTGGTATATACACTGTTGTTGCACTGTATAAGGGTAATGTTTCACACATGTCCCTACTGTAGGCCATGTGTCCCACCATTATGTTCATCCCTGTGGACATATTTCGCAATGACAGGATGTTAGTTATCTTGCAGGTGTCTGACATACCCTTCAGATACCCCATCATGGTCACCACTGTGATGCAGTGAATTTAACAGCAATAATACATGAACATGTATGGCATGCATTATGGGCAGGTGTGTTAGATGTGCAGATGGAATATACAATAGCCATTACATGCTCAGTGTATTGGCAAGCATGAACATAAACCATACTCACCAGCTACAGGTTGCTGCCTTTGTGGTATACTAGTGGGACCTACATAAGTGTGTATGAGATGTGATGTCAGTGGCAACAGCTGTGGCATTGCTACAGGGTGGGTGCAGCATTACAGTACATCAACAGTACAATTCCACAATACTACTGCTTATCCACATCTGTTTATTACTACTATGCAGCAACAGACTATATATATACAACATCTCACAAATGCATGATCTACCTGTACAGATGCAGATGCATATGCAACAGTGGTCTACTGATGAGCCCTGTGGCCTTACCTGCACAGTCTTCAGCCAGTGTGTGGTTAGCACCCACCTCCACAATGGTCTCTGCCAGTTGTTGGGTGTGCGGGTGGGCAGGTGTCACGAGGCTGGTGAGGAGCTCCTCAACACCTGTCAGTGGGGATGGATGGCATGACCACCCCTGTTACGAGGTGATCCCCCAGACTGCAGCAGCACATCGTTGAGCATTGCGAAGCAGGTCAGAACAATGATGCTGGACCTGCTCATAACTGCGGTTATGCAGGCTGACATCGTTGACCCTGTGGACTAGATTGTACCACAGGGTAGTCCACTTCTGCTGCTCATGGGCAGCCCTGCATAACATTGCTGGATAGTGCTGTATTAGGTGGTTCAAGACGACCTCATTTTTCGCTGCTGAATACCCGGGTAAATGGCCATGGGACATCTTGCCTGTAAGACATAAAGATAGAAACAGGTCTGAGGAACTCATACAACAAGGTTACCATAGCTCTTAGTAAACATCTCTGTAACCCCCACACCATATCAGTGACAACAAACTATTCACACAACTTATTAGTTATGGCTACAGCTTACCTACCATTGGGACCTATATTGTATTGTGTCACACAGTTTGCTATGTGTTTGTAGCCATGTTTCCTGTGTGGACACTCGCTGCTGGCCTGTTACTGACTATTTTACATGCATGCCATTGTCAGAGACACTATGGTTCCATATATGCATGTGGTATGCTTGCTATGTGATTGCTGCACATCTTTCATTCTGTGATATTGGGGATATCTATGCATGCTATTGGACATATTCCAGGATTGTGTGGACTATTACTACCCACATATGTTCTATAACAGTGACACAATATCATGTTTAGGGAATAGTTGCCAGCAGAACCTCCTCTCCCACCTCATCTGGCCATGTTACAATGCCACATCACATGTAGGACCCACACTGGGGCCTCCTCATCTACTGGTCCAGCACTAACTTCAGGTGGACCCACCTCAGGGGATGTTGTCACCCCCCCAGGGGCACACACAGACATGATCCTGTCACCAGGGGTTCAGGTCCAGGGTCTGTTCCATAGGGGGCTCCACAGACACTTGTGGGATGTGCTACAGCACCTTGAGGCACCCAGTACACAATCACAGGTCCATATGCTCCTCCTGCTCAGCCTCCAGGCCAGGCACATTCAGGGTCATGGACTGCTGTTGAGACTAGCAATGGGTGGGGGCCTTGTTCCCATTGTTTCCATATTGGGGCTCATGGGGCTTCCACATCACAGACCACACACACCATCCAGGGTGTTTACCACCACATGTGTCATATACCACCCCTGTAGGCTGTCCTCTATATCTACCAACCCAAACCACCTCCACAAATATACCTGCTATCCTTCCCCATATTCCAATTCCCTACTTCACTGACAATGGCAATGTGATCCCAACAAGGGGTTCACATGTGACATACCTGTCCATGTTGCACACACTTACAGCTGTAAATATCTATGTGTATTACTATGTGTGCTGTACACTCACACATAGCATGCAGCACTGTGGTAGTAATATAGGGTACATGTATTTACATACATATATGTGTGTGTGTGTTTGTTAATATGTAGACATATGCATATATATATATATATATATATATATATATATATATATATATATATATATAGATATATATATATATATACATATATATATGTGTGTGTGTGTGTGTGTGTGTGTGTGTGTGTGTGTGTGTGTGTGTGTAGATATATATTATGTTGTATATATGTTTTATATATATATATATATATATATATATATATATATATATATATATATATATATATATATATATATACACACATATGGGTATCTGTAGACATACATGTATATATATATATATATATATATATATATATATATATATATATATGTATATGCACATATACATAACTATATATGAGGTACATTCAGACATCAGGTCCACAATCTCTAACTCTCCTTTCCTGCACAGCTGCACTGTTCTGCCTTGCTACAACACAGACAGGTGCCACATATGGACACAGACTAACATCAGGGGGTTATATATAGGGCCAGATTGCAGATAAGCCTATTATACACCTATGGGATGTCAGCATGCTACAATACATGTTAACCTGAGTGTCCTGCAAGTGGTAGGTTCTGGAACCCACGTGTCCATCATTATGGCATTACATCCACCACCAGCTATAGGCCACAGTAATATACATCCTTTTTGCATTACACAACACACACTATGTTGGCTTACATCTTGTCAGTCGGTGCTGCTCTGCACAGTTGACAGGTATGGCCCACTACCCACAGGGACAGACTCTATTGTCCATAGCAGTTGTTCAGCTGAACATCATTACGACAGCAACACCTGATGGCACATATATATATATATATATATATATATATATATATATATATATATATATATATATATATATATATCATTCCACATCATATACCCTAGTATTATGGACCAAGTACTGCAGTCAGTTACATGCATATATATTTCACATACATGTTGTGTGAATGAGGTCTGTTGTGGACGGTGTCCTTGTAGGAGTTTTTTTTTCTCCTTGGCTATGGCCTTACCCTGCTTCCTTTGTTTCTGTTTTTTTTTTGGTTGTGGTTTTGGTTTTGGATATGGAACTGTTTTCTCTTTCTCTCTCTCACTCTCTCTCTCTCTCTCTCTCTCTCTCTCTCTCTCCAGTAAATGGAATGAGCTGATTGGAATAGATTGCAGCATGGCTTTTGTAGGTGATGCACATGATCAGGTGATGGCCTCTGCACCAATCAGTCTCCTCCACATGCTACCTGCATGCAACATGCTGTGTAGTACTTCCAATTACAACTGTCATGGCAGCCCACTATTATAAATCCCTACATCACGTGGGCGTGGTCTCATTACCTTTCCTGTATGGTTCATAGGTTCATAGGTTCATACTAGGCTATCTGCCCGAGGGCATTTACAAGCCTAGCCCATAGTTTTGTGGCTTACGCCACCCCTTTAGTATGGGGAACTATACCCATTATTTTGCTGTGCCTCTGTCGGGCAGTGACACTGAGGTAATCCCTGGGGTATATCTGCGATCTCCCATCCATTGGTCAAGATTTCTCTTGAACAAGGCCAGCGAGGTGCTCTGCCTCACATATACCGGGATTTTGTTCCACAGCATAGGGAGTCTTTGGGTGATGAATCTATCCATCCAGCACGTCCTATTAATAGCCGTGTCAAGGTTTAAGTCTCCCGCCCTTGTGGCTCTGACGGATCTAGATTTTTTGAGGTGAAGCATATTCATCAAATCTGGGTTTGACATGGCCTTGTATGTTAGGCAAAGGTCACCTCTGAGCAGGCGTGGCGACTGAATAGAGTTGGAGTTCTTTCAGTCGGGCAGCATAGGACAGATGTTTGAGACCCTTTATCCTTTTGGTGAGGAACTTTTGTGGCCTCTCAAGCTGCTGCAAGTGTCGGGTCAGATACATTCTGAATGGGGCATTGTACTCAATCATTGGTCTGATGAGTGATGAGTATAGGAGACTATGACCTCCCTTGATCTAGATGAGAATCCCTTCATGATAAGGTGGGCAATGTAGAAGGTCTTCCTAACTACTTTGGCTACATGGGTGTCGAATGACAGACTACTATCAACTTGGGTCCCCAGGTCCCTGATAACTTCTTCTGTGCTCAGTGGATTGCCACCTATTTGGTAGCTAGGGGTAACCTTGTTTTTCCCGAAGGGTATGACTATGCATTTTTTGGCATTTAACTTTAGGCCATGGCTCTGGCACCAGTTATCCATTTCTGTGAGACCCTTCTGAAGGATATCTGTGTCAGATGTGTTTTCTACTATGGCGCCAGTTTGCAGTCATCTGCAAACTTTGTCAGCCATAACCCTCCTGTGTTTGCTTGTACTGAAAAGTAGATGCCAAACAAGAGTGGGCCCAGGACTGAGCCCTGTGGTACACCACTTGTGACAGGCTTTGAGTCTGACATGGCGCCAGCAACTCTGACCCTGTGTGTTCTGTCACTCAGCCAGTTTGCAACCCATCTTGTGATGTATGGGTTAACATTTAAGCTGATGAGTTTTTCAATGATACCCGAGTGGGGTATTGTATCGAAGGCCTTCGCCAGATCGAGGTAGGCTGTATGGACTGCCTTTCCTCATCAATGGCTTTGGTGACTGTTTGAAAAAGTCAACCAAGTTTAGAAGGCATGATCTGCCTTTGACAAAGCCAAACTGGGATGGATCCAAAGTCTGCAAATTCCCTATGTCTTTATTTATGAGGTCCATTATGATCCGCTCCATGGCTTTGCAGATAAGGCTTGTCAAGCTAATGGGCTGGTAATTTCCAGGGTCGGTGGAGGCATCGCCTTTGTGAAGTGGGACCACAGTTGCAGTGCACCACTCCTGATGCGTATCCAGAGGTAAGACTATGATTAAACAGCTGTCCTAGCTGTGGGTTTAATTCCTCGTTGAGTTCATGGAGCACACAGCCGGGGACACCATCAGGTCCCATGGATGCTGTGTTTTTTGCTTTGGAGAGAGCAGTTCTCACTTGGGCGTTGGAGATGTTTGAGGGGCTGCAATCGCTTGGTATAGATATCTCTCCTTTTGGGAGGGGAGAAGTTTGCACTGAACCTGTCAGCCAGTATGTTGGCAATGTCTGTAGGATCAGTAATCTTCACATCATTTTGAACTAGTTATGAACATATCTGGGAGTTTCCTCCCAGGTTTCTAACATAGCTAAAGAAGGCCTTATGATTGTCTTTTGAGTCTTTAGCTATTTTTCTCTCAAAATTTGCTTTGGATGATTTTATGAGAGCTCTTAGTTTTTTACTTATAGTGATCAAGGGTGTCTTACCTTTTAAGGATTTTGCTCTACCTTGTAGTAGCTTCCTCCTTTTGTTGTAGAGTTTGTTTATGGCTGGGGTCCACCAGACTGGACGCTTGCCTTTGGTACAAAGAGTCTTTGTTTTGCTTGAGATTGCCTTATCCATGCAGTCCTGCAGGTGCTGGTAGAAGGCATTTGTAAGTGATTCAGCGGCTTGAGTACTGTTTTCCATGGCTCGGGGCCTTAAAGGAGACCACACTAGTCTTTAGAAGTGTGAAGTCGGCTTTCGAGAAGTTCTTTACTGTGGTCTTTTTTATTTCAGGTGGGGGTGGGATGAGGACCTCCAGCGAGATGAGTTTGTGATCTGATCTCACCAGTGAGGGGTATACTTCCGGTGTTGAACATTGTGCTCCCATGTTCGTGATGATGAGATCAAGTATGTTTTCTCCTCTTGTGGGGATGGTGACTAGTTGTTCCATGGCATTTGAGTTTATGAATTCCAGGAACTTTTGGGCTAGGGTGTTTGGGCTTGAGTAGTGTACCCAGTCTATATTAGGGTAATTGAAGTCACCTAGTATGATGGTGTTTGGTGATACATTTATCCCCTCTAGTGTTTTCAGGAAGGCCATGTGAGGTTCCTGAGTTTGTGAGGGTGGCCTGTAACATGCTACAATTTGCAGAGCAGTCTTGCCTATGGTTAATTGCACCTGGATGGTTTCTGATGCATCGTGCGTTGCCACCAGTCTGGAGGTGTGGGTGTCCTTGATGAATATGGATACCCCCCCTCCTTTCTTGGTATTTTCCGGATTTTGGGGCCGGAACGCATGATATGAGGTAAAACCTGATAGTGCTGGGGTGCTCTCTGGCGCCTTGAACCAGGTTTCTGTCACAGCACAGACATCGATGTTCTCCATACTGAGAAGGGCCTCGAGTGCGTGCATTTTGAGATTTAGACTTCTGGCATTGAGCAGCATTACCCTTAGTTTTTTTCCTTTTTTGTGTTCTAGGGTGGTAGGTTTAGAATTTGAGCCTTGCCTAAAAAAGGCACTATGGGGGTGGCAAGAGCCTTTGCCAATATCCGGAATCCCAGGGGTGACAGGTGCAAGCTGTCCCTTGCGAAGCAGCGTGGCTTGTCCAGCATGTCATCCCAGGCAGACAGACATTGGACCCCCTTTGAATGACACCAGAGTTTAAGCCAATTGTTAAAGCTGATCATCTTATCTCTGTATTGTGGCATCATTCTTGGTGAAGGTAGGATACTGCTCAGGGTCAGGGTCATACCTGCCTGGGCTACATAATCAGAGAGCTCCTCAATGTCTCTTTTCATGTAGTCCAAGGAGGTACATCTCAGGTCGTTTACACCAGCGTGGACAATGACTGAGTCGTATTTGTACCTGCTGTTGAGAGTGCATGCGTTATGTGGCGGATTCTAGCGCCCGACAGGCAGCTTACTGTGACCTTCTCCTTACTCAGTCTGGTGAGCGGGACGTCAGTGTGTCTGACTATGGAGTCACCAATGACTAGTGTGTCTGGCATTGTGTTTGGCCTTAAGGGCTTTGACTGTTTGACACTCTGATTGTGAGGTCTATGTGTTGCAGGTGTTGTGTTCTGAGGTGGTGGTTGTTTGGGTGTCTGCTTTGGTGGCCTCTGCTGTTTTGGTAGATTTTTGATCAGAGCCTCCGAGTATGTCTTTGTGTGTTTATGTGTATGAATTGAGGTTGAGATGGTACTATGTGAGACTGGGTCTATAGTGTGTGTGGTAACCTTTTCCTCCTGACTGGTCTTGCCAGTCCTAT
>NC_056734.1:937181530-937299030 GCF_019279795.1 Protopterus annectens
ACATTCCTACACAATTTATTTATGTAGCACAGTGTGGGTAACAGTGCTTACTACAACAGTACTATTAAGTGATTGCAACTTTACATTACCATATAATACCAGAGTGAACACATGCAGTCCAGCAGTTAGACCTTAATTGTCAGGCTATTATGCTTTTATTTGCATACAACCTATATGATACTCTTCCTGCCCTATTCTCTGGTGTATGCAATATATGCCTTAAACAATACAGGTTTAATACAGGCAATTAACTTACTACTACTTTTAGATTTATTTCCTATGACAGTACATGCAAGAGTATTACTAACCTGCCTTGCGTTGCAACTGCTCCAATCTATAGCCATGGGCTTCCTAGTTCAAAGCCCACTCACCTGCCACTGTGAAAGACATAAGAAGAATATTTAGCCATACCTATCCATAATATACATGAGCTGGCAATTATTAAACAGGTAGTGGACTGATACGCATGGCTGGGACTTCCCCTGTCCTCTTTGCCTCTTGGATCGACTGATCCAAGCAATCCCCTTTTCTCTGCTTCAAGTCAGCATAGTGATGCCTGATCTGCTCATCAGTTTGGGGTATGCCAGTGGCACTGGTGAGGTTACAGGCAGGACAGTCCCAGGCTTCTGCTTTCTTTCATAAGGAGTCCTGCCATGACTCTGGACTCCTGGATGCCCTAGCGCTGCACCTGAAAGCGCACACCCTCTCCCATTCCAGACATAGTGCCTACAAGGAGAAGCTACAACCAGTTACGAGATGTATTCCCGCCTGTTGGATTTAAATAGGGTCAGTTTCCCACACTTTGCCATGACTGGATGGTTTTGAAAAGGCTAAGCTATGGGCAAACCTGCTTACCTAAGGTTGGAATTGCTTAAAGGGGTATACCAGTGGGCAGACTGAGTTAACTGGCCTACACATTCCTTACACCTACTAAGCTGGGCTGTGCAATGCTTAGTGTTGCTTAATATTTAAGTTGCATTATATTGGCATTGTGGCATTGATTTATTATTCATTACATGTTAAATATGTGTTTGGTATCCATGATTCATGTGCACGTACACTGTATGGGGTCCTTGTGTTTATTAGGGGAGTTCAACACTTTATTACAATGACACATCACATCTGGACTTAATGCAGTACTCCAGTTCACATATTTATGTCCTGTAGTAGGTTATACAGTATAAAACTGTATATAGATTCCTTTCACATGTTCAGTTTGCATTTCCTATTTTGAGGATCTGTTTGGTGATACCTCAAGCTTATGTATCACTGTGATGGCTTAGTGGTTAACTACTGTGACTATAGTGTATGGGACCTCGGTTCAAGACCTGCAAAGGCTGTTTTTTTTGTTTCTGGCCAGAACAGCAGCTGATGCATACAGATTGATTAAGGCACTTTTATGCAATTGTAAGCAGGTCTGTGTGGGTTTTGCACGAAGGTAAGCAATGCTAACCCCCAGTTAAATATGCTTACAGAGTGTTAGCTTCAATATTGCTTAACCTGTGTGCGCATTGCTTAGCCCGTACAAACAGGCTTAAACCCACTTACTACTGCTTAAATATGCTTACTCCCGCATACTACTGTGTAGCTATGCTTACTCTTGCTTACTAGTGCTTACACTCACTTACCACCACACTAATTTAGACAGTAATGTCTAATGGTTCTTGGGTAAGTGGTGGATTTGGCATTTGTATGGTTTATTATTCATTACACATTCTACCTTCCATTTGTATCCCTGATTCGTGTGTACATATACTGTATTAGGCACTTGTGATTATCTGTGGACTTTCCAACATTATGACAATGACACCTCACATCTGCATTTAATGCAGTACTCCAGTTCACAAATATATGTTATGTTGTAGGTTATGCAACAAAATAAATTGATCATAAAGTGATTTGACATGGAGAACGGATTGTACTGGAGTGGGACTCGAACCAGGAATGACTGCTTCTAAGGTGAATACTCTGCCCACTACACTATTGCTGTACTGCTTCATTTGCATATATCTTGCTTTTTATCCTCTTGTGCCATTTAAGCTGCATTAACCGTAGCTAAGCGTTAAATTTGATCTGTTTCATTAAAAAAATTCTTTATTATTTAAATGTTTTAACTATTGCTCTTGTACACTTGGGGGGGGGGTCTTGCTGGGGGTATGCGAACACCTATGAGTGGTCTCGCTCATTCTTACTCCTACACTGCTGTTCTTGATTGCAGGGGTGTATATATTTTGACAGCTCTGCTCTCAGACATGCCCCCTGTACTCGAACATGCTCCATGTCCGTTTAGGAGCTCAAGCAGCATGCCTTCATTAATATTCATGGCATGCTGCCATCCTGCTCCTAAACGGCCACGTCCGTGCAGGACTAAGCTAGTCCTGCATGGAAGGATTATGAATCCAGGGGAACATCAGTTCTATTTGTTGCAAAATATGTCTGTCTTTTCTCCTTTGGCATTTTGTATAGCATATTTAGTCACCTTTTTTTGTCATGGCTTACCAGTCCTATAAGTTTAAATTACTTGTAGACTTCAGACATGAAGGCTTCAGTGTGGAAAGTAGCCATTTTACAGTATTTTGTACTTTTAAGTATACAGATTGGATTCTCTTACATATAATTGTAGTAAACATTATAAAGTATTTGCTTTTGTTAGTACACTCTATAGTTAAAATCATATTATTGATTACTTATATTTTGTACTGTACTTCATAGTTTCATAATTTCACCCATTAAAATATAGGAGACAATCAGGCAGTTTTCTGTGAGGTGTACCAAATGGAAACACTTTGTGGTAACCTTTTCTGATTCAGAGACAGCCCTGCTCTGATATTTTAGCATGGAGATGTACAGCACCATGGTGGGTTGTCTCAGTGATGATGATAAATGCTAATGGGGCTTATGCTCATTAGACATATACTCTGCACTGCAAATGCCTGAGATAAGGAATTTAAGCAGCTAAGATATTCCATAAAGTAATACAGACCTTTATGGCCTCTAATTTTAATGAGTACAGCCTAAACTCTTGTTCACTTAATGCAGTAGAGATAAGTGTTGAGGAGTTTAGCAGACAGGTAGTGTTGGGATGTATGTGAATCAGAGCTGTAACTGGCTCATCAAGCACCCAGTGCTGGTCCCTGATCTGGCACCCCACTCCCGCAGCTCTTTAACTGAAGAGAAAAACAAAAAAAGAAAAAGAAAAATAAGGTCCACAATCTGGCTGGCAAGACTGCTGTCTTGCTGTAATAACAAAAAACAATGAGCTTCTGCTTTTTAACTGCAGTAAGATGCTTGCTATATTTGTTGCAAATGGCTTGCTATAACTTCTACCTCACTGCTTCAATTCAGTTTCAAAATGAATATTTGTACTGCTCTTACAATTGATTGTCATGTCCCAATTGCACCCACACCTTGTGCCTGGGATGGCTGCTTGTTCCCCATACCCTAGCTATAGTACTGGTGTCTGTGTGTATGCATGTGTCTGGCTGCATATGTAAGTAGTTGACTGTAAATAACTGACTTTTTTGTGTGCCTATAGTTTGCCCTAAGCATGTTGTTTGCAATTCATTAAACAGTTGTATACACTCTATACCACCAGAAAGAAAACTAGGAAGCAGAATATAGGTGAACAAGTATGTGAACTGCATGTTAATGAAGCAATTCAACATAGTGGAGCAATTCATGAATGTATAAAACCCATCCCTGCACGCTGCATTCACTTTAGGCCTGAATTCCAATATTCATCAAAGTATAGCCACTAAGATACTTAGAAAAAATGTTTATTTTATTTATTTATTTTTATTTATTGAATATTTGTTAACTGGGAAAGTCTGACTTGGAGCGAGCTAATTTTCAGCGGAGGCTCGGAGAGAAACGTTCCAGACGCATGTTAGGGTTTGATGTTGCTATCATTAATCCATATATGCAACAGATAAAACAGCTATTCTCAGCTGTGTCAAATTCACTGGCAGAATTACCTTGAGCAAGCATGGCATCTTTCAGCTGTGTCAAATGTGTGCCTCTTTCTGCTTTGCTAAAACAAAATCAGTGCTGCTTAAGTAGTTGACTGTAAACTGACTTCTTTGTGTGTCTGGGATGATTACTGCTTCTGTGCAGGTGCATCTGTCAATCAGTTGGTTTTCTTTAGGAATGACTTTAACCACAGTTCTAATGTGTAGATGTACACTGGGAAAGATGTCTCTCATCTCTTTTAGCCAAAACAGCTGCTCTACAGCACACTACCTATGACATCCTTTCAAATTTGTACTATATTACACTTGTAGTCAGGCTTCTTTTGTACCACATTTGTATGCTACAGTGTCCTCTAGCTCTATATAATTATGTACTAGGTGTACACCATTTAGCGCAAAGAACATAAAGTAATCAGTGTTACAAGATAGCTATCATCATCAGTTTTTAGATGCCAAAACTTTACAGTGTTGGCCTCTGCCTACTTGGCTCTGCTAACATCTGCACAATGAAAGTATTGACCAAGTCACAGATGATGTCAACATCTGTTACAGGCCAGTGCACAGCTCTTGCATGTGAAATGTTAACACATTTAAATTAATAATTGCCATTAATGCTGTACCTGTTTGTGACATATTGTTATGTACTGTCATACAGGTAACACTAATGTGTCCCATGATACACACTTCAGGGCAGTATGTGCTGTATAGCATGCTGTTGTACTGCATTTACAGGTGTAGTGTGCCGATATTTTATATATCAACATGTATTGTGTTGTAGCTGCAGCAGAAACTCACATATTTTTGATGTTTACACTCTTAAAAATGCATTATAGTCAATTAACATTTATGTGGCATTTAATACATTTCCCTATAGCTGATGGCATTATACGGTAATGGTGGCATGCAAGTTGTTTTCTCTAAGTCTTCTCTGTTCTACCTATAAATTTCTGGGTCTTCCTGACATGGGTGTACAGCACATGCATAGGCATGCAATGAAAGTCCAACATACAGAAGCCTATCACCACAGGTGTGACTACACATGACATTTGACTTGATTCATGTGCATGTCAATATTATGTCACAGGACCATGCTCCTGCTTTTTTTTAATAATTCCATCTCACATCTGTTACACTTACACATATGTACCTATGACTAACAGCACAGTCTTCTGTTGATATGGTGGTCAAAGTGACAGACCTCTAAATCTTAGGCTCCTCTGAATTTCAGTATGTACATACATACATGCCATGTATGAATAGTTCAACTTTCTACCATTTCCAAAATGATAATCCCTAATGTTGCATGTATGCACATTGCCATTAAAGTTTCATATTCTTGTTCAGTTATACATATAAGGCATGCAGAGGATTAACATGCTTTGGTCTCTCCCTCTTTTCAGACATCAATGCATTTATTAATTAAATAACTATTTTCTGTTGGCTGCCTTCAACAATATCAGCCACAATGTGTGCAATGACTGCACAATATGCCATGTACACTACAACATGTGCTTTCACTGATGTATCTCAAATGTGACAGTTAACTTACAGTTATATATGATATTTACTGAATGTGGTACACTATAGCTGTGTTTCTGTCATCTGTTTTTGTCAGCATTTTTTGTTTATAATCCACATAAATGTGTCCCTGTCTACATATGATTAATAATAATAATATGACTAATAATTAGTTATGATTACTATTGTTTATACAGTAATCGCTTGTTATATCAAAACAGTTTCTTCTTTAACCTCCCCCTGCCTCTTATTTTTATGTTTTTTTAAGTTGTCATTGGCTTGTATGGTACTGTCCACATGCGCTTGCTTACTGAGCCTAAGCTGATCTACAATCTGTTCAGTACACTTTGCTCTTAAGTCCATTGTGAAGATTGGGTGAAGACAGATGAAGGCTGCCAGCATAGCCATATAGAATTTTGGAGATAATTATGTCATCTGTAAATATTAATGTAAACCACAGGCTTGTTGTCTTAAATGGTAAAAATAGTATTACATGTGGAACTGGAAAAAAAATGTAACAACAGTGCACTCTACTGACCAAGACCCTATGGCTGTGCCAGTGGGGAGTCTTATTGGGACCTGGAGAGCAAGGGAGCGACCAGCCACAGACTGACTGTGATTTTTGTGTGCTCTTAAGGGAAATTGCACTTTACTGTGTGTATTTATTATCCTTTTCTCCTATATGAGCTGTCCCTCACTGGTGTTAGTGAGGATTGAGGCTCCTTGATTGCTGGGCCAGGGCACAGGCGTCACACCCATGTCCTCCTCAAAAGGTCCACTAACAGCTGTTCTGGCCAAGAACAGGCGCTGCTCGATATGTAAGGTTGCTTAATGTCTTGCATATTCAATGAGTACTGCTGCTTATTGTGCAAATACGATTGAGATGTGTAGGCTTAGGCAAAGTGTACACACTTGTTAATGAATAATGGGCTAAAGTAAAAGGGGAGAGTGATCCCTTGACATAGAACCAGTGCCATTAACTTATTATACTAACTGATCAATTAGAGTAACAAGTGCTTTTTCACATAATAAGAAGTATGAAACTGTAATCACTGGTATTATCCAATGACCACAGCAGTTGATGAGTTACATGAGACAGGGCAACTCTAAGATGCAACAGCTGGAGAATTATGTAAAATCAGGGTCAGACAATTGAAAACGATTTGTGTGTGTATATGATGGGTAGACTTCAGGACAAAGCTGTGAAGAACACTAGATGGAAATTATTAATCAGACTCACGTAAATACTAAATAGAGTAGCAGGTCTAGCATCACAATGTTCATTATGAACACCATGAAGAATGAAACCCTAATGTCTGGCATTATTGATTGACTTTAAGGATCCATAATTTATAATGGTTTGGACAAAAACATAAGAGACAGAGAGGACATTCTATCATCTCAGGGACAAGTAACTGGTATGTCAATGTGTATGTGTGTGTGTGTGTGTGTGTGTGTGTGTGTGTGTGTGTGTGTGTGTGTGTGTGTGTGTGTGTGTGTGAGTGTGTGCGTGTGTGTGTGTGTGTGTGTGTATGTGTGTTTGAATGTGTGTATGTTTGCTGTAAGGAGGTGATTAGCACTAGCAGTAGGTAAGGGTGATTCAGAGACATTCAAATTAGCTGGTAATGAGGTCTTTCCTCATTGCGGCTAGCATGTCTCTGACTCACTAATTTACTCATCATGTAAACAGCCCATTTTTCCCACGGCTGTCACTGCAATTCTTGGGTAATAGCCTGCTGAGTGGGCATATTAGGAGCACAGGAGGTAAGCATAGACTCATTGACATAAATTAATTCTAGAAAGGCCTGTTTTTTTCACAAACAAAATTTGCATCAACAAAGGCAGTCTCTACACATGTTCGGAAGATAAATACTATAAGGAATGCAAAAAGTAAAATGTATTCGTTAATGAGAAAAAATAAGGAAAATGAAAAAAAGAAGAAAAGCAATTAGTTCTGATATGCATCATTAATGCAATGGGATACATGAGGTAGTATTTTTGATGAAAATGACTGTGCCTTGGAATAACAGAAATACTACATAGAGAGAAATATGACTGGTATGCAGCTGTGACAATGAACATACGAAAAGGAGAGGCATGGAAGATAAAGCAAGTATTTAGTCAATCAAGTCAAAGTAAACTTTATTGTCATTTAGAACTACATACATGTAGCCTAAATGAAATTTTGTGAATCATCTCAATTCTTGAGATTACAAAGGAAAGTGAAACAACACATACAAGCAGAGGAATAAATGTAACTAAAAAATACAATACTACTCCCAATAAATGCAAGAAATAGCAGATGCTTTTACCAACACTCATATACAAAAAGAATACCCTCCCTTGAGTTAAATTAACTACCTTATTTAAAGTAATACTATAGAATGAACAATGCCTATGTTTATTTGTCTAATATTGCACATGAGTGGGTTAAATAATACTGACTATAGATATAATAAAATGAATATTGCACTTACTTGGAATATATGAAAGTATATATTGCACAAAGAAATATAATTGACTTATTATGTGTCCATACCTCCTGGGATTAGTGCCTGAGTTCAGAAGTCTAATAACTGTAGGTTAGAAACTGTTATTGAATCTTGTAGTCCTGCAGCAGATGCTGCAATATCTCCTGCCGATGCCAGTTTCTTAAGCAGTCCATGTGTAGGATACGTGGTATTGTGGCCTTTCAGATGCTTCTTGCAGAATAAACTTGTATTGATGGAAGACTGGAACCTGTTACCTTCTCTGCACCCCTCACCACTCTTTGTAATACCCTCTTTTCAGTAAGAGTGCAGCTTCCAAACCACACTGTGAAGTTGCAGGTGAGGATGATCTTTACTGCACCTCTATAGAAGGTAGAGAGAATATAAGGAATAAGCTTAGATTTTTTCAGCCTTCTTAAAAAGTAGAGGCATTGGTGCACTTTCTTGACCAGTTGGCTGGTGTTTTCCAACCACAAGACATCCTCTGATATGTGTACACCCAGGAATCTCATACTCTTAACCATCTCCACACTCTCACCATTGATCCTGAGCACTGGGTGGTTTATTCTCCTTTTCCTGAAGTTGATGATAATCTCTTTGGTCTTGTTTACATTCAGGTCAATGTTGTTCCCTTTGCACCAACTGATCAGAAATGCCACCTCATCTCTGTATGACCTTTCATCCTCCTTTGTGATGAGCCCTACGACTGTGGTGTCATCAGCAAACTTGATGATATGATTGGACTTGTGCTTACCATAGCAGTTGTGGGTCAGGATGGTGAATAACAGTGGGCTCAGAAGACATCCCTGTGGAACCCCAGGTGTTAATCATGATGCACTTTGATGTGTTCTTACCTGAACATACCATCTGTGGTCTCTCAGATGTGTAGTGCTACTGATATGGCATCAGCCATGTATCAGTTAGCTCTGTATGCAAACTGCAAGGGGTCAAAATCAGGAAGTAGGCATGATGAAAGATGCTTTTTGATCAGCTTCTGAAAACATTTCATAACAGTGGATGTCAGAGCAACTGATTTGCAATCATTAGGGCTGGAGGGAGTGGTTTTCTTAGGTAGTGGGATGATGTTAGTTTCCTTGTAATATGAGGGTACTTTTGCCATGGCAAGAGAGGTGTTAAATATTTCCATGAGCACTGGGCATAGTTGATCAGCACAGCCTTTTAATGCCTTCCCAGTATGCTGTCTGGGCCAGTAGTCTTCCTGAGGTTCATTGTCCTTAGCTCTCTTCTTACCTCCTTTGTGCTGAGGTTGAGTACTGCATCCTTCGCATCAGAATAGAAATATGCATTATGATTAATCATATTGGCATATTGTAGAAAATTGTGCAGTGATTGTTCTTTGCTTATTCATTTAAAATGCATCTATCGACAGAAGTATATAGCAAAGGAAAATTGAGATATATTGAGAGAGCTTACATAGTATATATATATATATATATATATATAATGATGTTCTGTGGTGGATTGGATTATGCATGACACAGACAGAAGTTTGTGAAAAGAAATAGACTAAAACCTATGCAGAATGTTTACACAATATGTATGATTAATGAGAAGAATTCATTCTTGAGTAAGTTTCCAATTCAAGAGCAAAAAAGCTGTGTTGAGCTTTGTTTCCATGTGGAATACAGGTGATGAACAAGATGGACTGAGCCATTTAGCCTGGAAAAAAACAAGGGCAAGGCCTGATGTTTAGCACATGAGCCATGAGGTCTGATGTGAAGTTCAATGGATATTATTTGCCTTATTGCTAGAGTGGATGTACTCCAGAAGTCAGAAACATGTGGAATATAGGGCATCACCACATCTGCTTATTGTTTTTTGGTTTTTGTATGTCAACAAGGTATTTGTCTTTAAACAATAATGATCTGAAAAGTGAGAACCAGTCTGTTACTGTATTTGAAGTTGGGCATTTGTCAGGATAGTGGAGGATGGTATGGGCAACTTTTACTTTATTGTAGTTTAAGTAGTTGGTGAAATCCGGCCAAATGAGCTAGTTGAGAACTGAACTATTGTATGATTTGTTGAGCAGATGGGTGATAAATATAGCAATTTTGTTATAACATTGGTTCAGTTTTTTTTTTTTTTTTTTTTTTTTTTTTTTTAGAAAGGAGGAATTGGCATTTCTAATTAATGGTGGGCCATAAGAGCGTGACTGTAAAATATACAAAATTGCAGTGTTCTTGTAAATTGCTGGGAAAGATATATACTTTGCAGAGAGGGGCTAATGTCAGGTAAGTCTTTCCCATCATATTTTGAAGGTATATGTCAAATTTAGGTTGTTATCAATGATTAAACCTAGTAGTATAGGGTAGGACTTGAATGTAGTGTTTTTATCAGAGGATATTGTGAAACTATCTTTTTGATTAGTGCGTGATTTGGCAGTAAAAAAAAAATCTTCATTTTACTAGGAATCAGAGAAGGTTGGATTGTTCAGGCATGGCTTGATGGAGGATTATAGTTGCTGAGTAATAGCCATATTAGGGGCACAGCCAGTAAGTATAGACTCATTGACATGTCAAGCATAGCAGTCTTGTCCAGCAGCAGTGTGGAGGCTATGTATGAAAATATTTAAGAATGACAGGCATAGTGTCCAGATACGTCCTTTGAAGAGAGTGTTTTGGGAAGTTTCGTGACAGTAAATATTTATTTCAGCATTGGAGACCCTTACTTTTTATCATCTCAGTGTTTTGTATGACAGACTGGAGATTCCAGAGATTACAAGGGTTTAACAGAAGGGATATAGAGCCACATTTGACAATAAGCTGGCTTTAGAGTAAAGGCATACAATTTTTTTAAAAGTTTGTTTACTGTGCGAAAAGGCATACTGGGGTTCTGATGGTAGGGTTTTCCAGTTTGTGAGTTTGCTTTTGACCTTGTCTGGCAAAAGGATATTGGTGGAGAATATCAGCGACTAGGGTAGTGCATTTTGTTTTCAGGACTGGAATGCCCTGGGATGAACCCTGCATGTTCTACAAATCCTTGGATATGGAATAGCATGCTTTGCTATCTGTTTTTTTTTTTTTTTTTGCTTGCCTGCCAGCTCTTTTGTTCAGCCTGAATTAACTCACTCCTGCTTTGCTTTTATCGAGTTCAGCCATTGTGTTGCCAAATTTACATACTCTTCTAAATTTTTCTTACATGAAGCCTGATTCGACTGTGTTGAACCCTAGGTAATGCTGGAGCTCATAAGGTATTTGCTCAATTCTTCCGCATTATACTGAACTTAATATACTACAAGTCTTGTCAAATTTACTAATTTTCTGTAAGATTGTTTTTCTTTTGTATTTGCATTGTTTAATTACATTTTAGTATTTTAATGTTTATTCTTGTTAAGCTATTCTTTTAAAAGTCTCATTTCAAGAATGTATTGTATTTTAGTTTCAGTATATTTCTAATTTCACAGAATTGTTTTACTGATTTTTGTGACAATATGTGTAACCTTTGTAATTGTTTTGTCAGTTAATATCAGTATTATTGCCCTTAGTTGTTTTATATGTTATATGGGCTGTAAGATATTTGCTGTGTCCTATTTTTTAAGATTGCTTTTAGATCCTTAGAATCCCTCCATTTTTGTATTAGTATGTTTCTGTTTTATAGTAGGTGAATATTACTGGCCCTGCATGCTTTTATATCAGTTAAACTTTCTCCTTCTGTTTACCAGATTTGCAGGTGCCTCTGTCTACTGTGTAGGCATTGGGGAGGACTGCATCATTAACCTAGTGCTGATCAGTCTGGATATATGCCCCTAGTGGGACAAAGGGAGCAACAGTACTTTCCTGAATGCAGCTGTTGTAGTTCATTTCTTCATATGGTACCCAGAGCCGGTATGAACCTATCATGAGCAGGATGCATGGACCCACCCTCTTTTGACCCTTCTTAGAACTGTATATTTTAATGCAAGGTCAATACACAATAGAAATGTCAGTGTCCCTGACTTGGTGTTTGATGTTGACCTTGCCTTTATAACTAAGATTTGACTGGATAAGAATTTAAACCCTCAGCTAACTTCAGCCATTCTACCTGGCAGCTTGGTGATACCTTGTCTTAGAAGGGCTAGGATAGGAGGTCTGGTTGCTGTATGTGGTAATAAACTTAGGCTAACCAGGGTTGGCACTAGACAGATGGATTCCTTTGAACAAGTCCTTGTTGTATGAGTTTAATGTAGGTTTGGTTTCTCCTCATCTATTGTCCACCAGGTAGTATGTGAACATTCCTTCAGGAGTTCATTGATTTTGTCATCATTTAGTTTTGGGTCACCAGCACATTGTAGTGATGGATGAAGTTAATATTGTGTTATATGATGTAATGGTGTCTCTTTCCTATGAATGTAATTGCATTATGAAAGGTTTTGGAATTGCTCAGGGGATTACCTCTGTAATGCACAGACTTGGATATACATTAAACGTGGTTTTCCTAATGGATTTGGCACCCATGAATCTGGTGGTAGAACCAGCTTCATGGTCTGATCATTTCCTTGTTCACTCTGGATTGATGTAACCTGGCTATAGCCCCCATGACCTTAAACTGAGGTTTGTTCATATCATCAACCACATCACCGTTAATCTCGCTTTAAAATGCCCTTCCTTCAATTCCTTCTGGAGAATGGTGTTGATTCAGTGGATAATCTTGTTGAGAATTATAACAAATCTTCACCTCAGATGCCAGGTTTGACTCCAGGTTTTGTCTACTCTATCCCTATCAAGATGAGTGAACTTTGGTTTGATGCTTCTCTTCATAAAATGTGTAGCACCATCACTGGCATTGGGTAGGCAAGTGACATGACTAAGTAAGATGAGCATTATTCCATCTATCAAGCAGAGATTTCTTGTAAGAAGTCAGAGTTCTTGTTGAGGGAAATCTCATTAGTGATTAATGGACTAGCTCTGGGTCATGGAGAGACTGTGCAGTCCAGCCTGCCTATCAGCTGGAAGAATTTTGTCAAGCTCTAAATGTGAGGCTATTGCAAGAATTACATGATTGCTTTCATTAGGTCTGCCCTTCCCTCTGCTGACCACAAGGGTGACACTGTATGCCCTACCATGCTGTTATCCACATCATGGCTGGTGTTCAGTATCGTCTTTTTCAATGAGTTCAATAATGTGTTCTTTGATTTGTGATTCTTGTCTTTACAAACTGATCATAGCCAGTTTTGATGCACTGAGCCCAGTGATTTATGAGATTTTGATTGTCTCTTTGAGGGATGCTGTTTTTCTATCAGCCATGAAGGAGGCATGGGTTATCTCAGCTCAAAGAAAACCATTTATAGACCCAAATGATCTAAAAAAAATTACTGCCATGTCACTAACATCTGATTTTTTGAGAAGTTTATGGAGAAAGTTAGTAGATGAAGACATCACAAAGTTAGTTGATTCACGGATGCTTTCCAATAAGGGTTTCATACTTGGCACAGTGACAAAAGCAACTCTCTTAACAGTTGTTAAAAATTCTTCTGATGACAAGATACCAGCAGCACTATACAGTGTTTGTCTTTCTGGATGTCTGTGTAGCATTCCACTTAGTGGACAATGCAGTATTCCACTTAGTGGACAATGGTATCCTAGCAGAATGACTTCAAGCTTACTGTGAAATCTATGCTATGGTTCTGTTCAGGACTCAAGTTATTCATTCATGCACAATATCAATTGCATAATTCCAAAGGGTTATTTTGTTCACTGTGCACATCATTTCTTTTGGAAATTTACTAAGAGGAAAGGGGCTTAGCATATCATAGTTATACAGATGATACTTAAATGTATTTCTAATTCTCTCAAGAAGAAATTACCTTTATATACTCCCTGACTGATAACCATGAAGCCATTCATACTTCATTTAGTGATAATTTATTAAAACTGAACACCACAAAGACTGGGGCCTTGGTTGTTCATGCAGTTATGAAAGATTCTTCCACCATACCCTTGCCTAATTACATTAGGTATGGTGGTGGTAAGCTGACATTTGTTAGTAAGATGAGGAAGCTTTGCATTATTCTTGACTCATGGCATTTAGTTTAGAGCAAGGTGCTGACTGCAGTTTCCATCTAAGAAATATCTTCAGGATTACACACCTAATACCACCAACATCTCTTGACTGCTGCTCATACCATAGTCTCCTCCAGATTGGACTTCTTCAGAACCCTGTACTTAGGACTACTTAATGCTGAACTTGACTGGTTACAGATGGTGTAGAGTTCTGCAGTCAGACTACTTATGGGATGTCTCACTACCAACCCATTATGCCTGTTCACCATGGCCTGTACTGGCTCCCTGTCCTGAATAAGATCATCTTCAAGATTATGGTATTAGTGTATTTGTCCATTCATGGCCTGGGTCACTGCTATCATAATGAGTGTATTGCACTCTACTGCCTATTACAGGTATTGCAATCAGCATATGTGTGGGTGGTTAGCAGTTGCATGGATCAATATTGTAAGGCCTCTTATCTGCAGGGACAGTACCAGATATGCCTTAAAGGCATGGTTAATTTGTCTAGAATGCAATGGAGTGGAGTGACGTTAAGATGATATGGTCTTATGTCTTGTTCATTCATCATTTTATTTATTTATTTTCTCCCTTTGGATTTGCACTTGAACTTGGGGAGGGGGTGAGGTATGAAGTGAAGATGGGTGCAGTTCTCCAAAAACAATTCATAAAGTATGATTGTTGTTTCAAGTCTTATAGCAATCAAGTAAGGACAGACAACAATACACTGTTACTCCATGCACCATTCACTGAAATATGGAGAATGAACAGCATCACACCCTGACGGGAAATAATACAGTACTCCAGCTAGTTTACATAGATACTGCAGTCTCTTGTACATTTTTATGATTAGATGGGCTATGCCCAATTTGTCTATCAGTAGGGTCTCAGTAATTTAAATTAGGAGTATGGAGCAATTCAGCTAACATCTGGCTAGCTCACAGCACACTCAAGTTAACTTCCCTTGCAAATTAGAATAGTCTCTAGTGGCACTTGAGTGTCTGCTCTGTACATTGTACTTACACAGGCTATTTCCATGGAAACTACTGGTGCAAAGAATAGCTTTCTTCTCAATTTTCTGTGAGTCCAAGATAAAAAAACAAACAAACAAACAAATAAAAAAAAAACTGAGCACATTGAAAAAAGAAAAATAGTAGAATGGGGCTGACAACCTGTGACCAATGCTTAAATAAAACTAGCAACAAATAAAATAGGTTCATAGGTTCATAGGTGTTTATTAGGCTAACAATTGCAAGGGCCTTTTTAAGCCTAGCCATGCATCCCAAATCTCTGACAACTTGTGGTACCCTTGACAAGTATAAGAAGGGGCTTGGGAGATGAAACATTTACAAGCAGGGCCTGGAAGATGAACCATTTATGTGTTGTCTGTGTCCATTAGAGACATAGGTGCTAAACCAGGGATCAATTTCCTGTTCACCATCCAGTTGTCCAAGTTACACTTGAATTGGTTTAGGGAGGAACTCTGCTTCTCTTGGATGTGGAGTCTGTTCCATAGATGGAGTAGTCTCTGGGATACATACCTGTCACTCCAGCAGGTCCTATTTATATCACAGGCAAGGCTTAAGTCTTTAGAACAGATAATCCTGGTACTGTTTGTTTTGCAGATATGCAAGAAGTTCATCAGAGTGGGGTCTGACAATGCCCTGTATGCCAGACATAAATCTCCCCTCAACAGCTTGTAGGAGACAAAATACAGGGATACGGCCTTGAGGCGGTCTGGATACGAAATGGTACTTATGCCCTGTATTCTTTTAGTGAGGAACCTCTGTGGACATTCCATTTGTTGGATATGCCTGGTTAAGTAAATACCAAAGGGGGCATTGTACTCAATGATATGTTGGCTACTGACTTTAATACACCATATATTAATTAGATTACTCTAACAGCAGGTCAGAAGTAGTGGGACAACAGGGGCAGTCTTTAGACTGTATTCTTTTAGTGAGGAAACTCTGTGGACATTCCATTTGTTGGATATGCCTGGTTAAGTAAATACCAAAGGGGGCATTGTACTCAATGATATGTCTGATGAATTCCAAATACAGTGGAATAATTACTTCCATGGACCTAGAGACCATACATTTGTCTATACGTTGTGCAGCATAGAATGACTACCTCACTGCTGTAACCACATGATGGTCAAAGGCTAGATTACTGTCTATGTGTGTCCCTAAGTCCCTGACTACTGAGTCAACTCTAAGGGGTGTATTGTCAATATGATAGTTACCAGGGGTGGATGACTTCCCAACGGAAACTTATTCAATTATAGCTTTGTTTTACTGAAATTCTATTAACTCAAATTTTGCAGATAATTTAAGTAGTTGAAATACAAAAGTAGTCCTCATAAGTATCAGGTATGGATGCCAGAGAAATAGGAGATAATGTTGGCTACTGACGTTAATACACCATATATTAATTAGATTTATCTAACAGCAGGTCAGAAGTAGTGGGACAACAGGGGCAGTCTTTAGACATTTACAGCTAGAACTTACAAAAAGAATCAGCTCTGAACATCATATTCTTACACCAATGAGAAAAGCCATAGTATATCTTAGTTGAATTTGGGCAGATATTAATAACAAGTTATCACTAAACGTTGTGGTTTGCAACTATATACCACAACTGGAGATAGTATTAATAAGGGAGATGGTCTTCAGAAAAGCAAATCTAGGGAAAAAAAATAAACAGATTATCAGAAAAGTTAAAGAAAACAGCCACAAATGCTGTTATATATAAAACAAACAAGTAAATGAAGCATTTTGAAAAAAAAAATATTCTCACACAAGAAGAAACAAATATTTTGGAAAAGGTTTCATCATTTAACAAATATAAGAAACAAATTAAATCAGGTAACACTTTCAGTTAATAATAAAATTGCAAGTTGAGTGCTCAATAAATCTTTAAAGATGGATAGCAGTAGTATATGCAGCCAACAACGAGACAAAGCATTTACTGCGAAAAGAGAAGATATTAAAAGTGAGAGAGAGAGAGAGATATTAAAAGTAAATGAAAAGAGAAGAAGGGTGGTCAGAAAAGTAAGGAGATAAAAAAAAAGTTTATCCTTGCCCTTTCATAGAAGCAAGGATTCTGAAAAGATTAAAAAGGTAAGTTTACACAAGACACAATTTTTTTAAGTTACAGAATGACAATAAAGATGCAGGGAAAGTGGGAAAAAGCAGTTGTGATCCCCCTGCAAAAAGTAGGGGAAAATACAGAGTATCAGTTTGTCCTCAGCTGTAGGTAAGATCTTTGGTTCACACTAGAAAGAAAGACATTTAAACTTTTAAAGTCAAATGTGCATAAGACCAGTGTGGTTTCTACCTACATCAGGAAGACCAGGCCTGGCAAGTCATGGTATTTACATTAAAGGCATATATACCGATTACTTAAAAGCATTTCATATCATACCAAAATGAAGTCTATTTAACAAATAATGGAGACTTGGAGCATGTCTTGTGGTGATAGCAAGAGTAAATCTCTGAGTAGATAATTGGGATACAAAAAACAAGAGAATATGGAATGGTAGTAATTAGGGGGTTCTGAGACAGTGATTTTAGCTGTATATATTACTGGCAGTGCAGAAGGTTTGGAGGGAACTGTCTGCCTATTTGTTGGTAACTCAGAAAAGTTGTTGTATCTTTCGGCTTTTCCCGGTTAGGGGTAGCCACAGAGGGAACTCCGGTCCGCTAATGATTGGCAGTAGATTTTTATGTACCTAGTTGCCAGCTCTGATGCACAACCTTCAATGAAGGTACGCACATTCACGCATGTCTCCACACAGAAGACGCTTTAGCTGAGAATTGAACAGGATGTCTTACTGTGATGTGACAACGCTACCGCAGCACCACCACCGCAGTTTGGTAACTCAGAAAGGTAATGTACTTATTTTCTTAATTCACATACCTACATAATTTTACTTGACTGCGTATTAAGTGCCTAGATATTATGTAATAAAGTCAAGACAACAGCAGGGAAAAAAATCAATAGCTTAAAAAAATGAGTATGGCTAAAAGCGCAAAATGAATTAGAATAAACACTAAAATGTAAAACAATTCCCTAGAATGTTAAGATGAACTGTCCTGAAAAGTATTTACAATATTTAAGGAACCTAGGGGATAGAAGCCTTTATGTTTAGACCCATAATTACAGTAGATAGAGTAAGGCAGTCAAAAAATAATTTGAAATGAGTCATTGGAACAGCTAATACACCTTTATGTAATGATCTGGAAGGCCTCACTTTGGGTATATGATACCATATTATCTTTCAAAGCTTGGCAATTTTTTAAAGATGAATATAACGTGTCCTGAGAGCATCTGTAATCTGGTCCTTAGCAGTCATTCATCAAGAATTTTCAGCTGTTTTAGCCTAAAATGGGTAAAGCCTTGACACTGAGTTACGCGGCTCAAGTTCAGTTACTGGCACAGGCACCTACTGAAATTAGTGAAAGGGAGCAGACAGTGGGGAACTGGCAGCACCTTAAGATATTGGGAACACACATGCATGGCTAAATAAACTAGTAGTAGAATTGTATTTTAAAGGTAATCAGGGGATCAAATTTTCAGCCAGCGCAGACTTTGCAACACTGAACTAATGCAAACTAAGTCAGAGAACATATAAGTAACCAGGTTGCAGAACTCAGAATAAGTTACAAATGACTGAGCTTACTGTTAGGCAGCCCAAGTTAAAGGACTTTGTCAGGCATTATACTGGAATGTTTCCCACTCATTATTGCTATTCTGTTCTGTTGCGTTATGTAAAATGTCTCTCTGATTTAATTATTTATTTTGCAGGGTAGAACACTGATCTTTATTTTTCAGACTCAGCTCATGAATAGTGTCTGGTTAAGTTACTTTCTCAGAGTCGCACAGTTAGGCAATAAAAGCTGAGAGAATCAAAACTTGTATCACTGGAACACAAGAAACAGCTAGTTAACAGCTCCTTAATACTCTAAGATGACTACCAGACTCCTCTAAGCCAGCTGCCGGACATCTCACTGTATTATATCTTATCTTATTTAATTAAGATCAACCATCTTGTAGGCATATGCACTCAGTCAGCAGGGAAATAAGATGTGTATTGTTTTGGACTGACATCATATTAAAAAAGCAGAGCTCTGATTATGGCCTGAGGGGAATCAGACCATGTTTAAATGTTGCAGATGAAAGCCTGACTCCTGAAGTGCAATAATGAGACAGGACTGTATCTTATTTAAATTAAATGTGACTCACAGGTGGAACCCAGTAACCCTAACAATGATGAGCCACCCAAAGTTGGACAAACAAAAAAATAATGTATACCTTAACTCCTCTTCCCATCTATTATACTCAGTGACCTATCAGATTGTCCAGTGAGTGTTATAAAGAACTACTCATTCACTGCCACCGGGCAGTGGATTATGGGATCAGCACCACAAGTCGACCTCTATGCAGCTATGTTTGTGCCCTGTTCTTTGTATGGCATATATTTTTGCTGACAGTGCAATGTAATACACCTGCAAAACTGTTTGGCTGTGTCCACACACAATATTCATTTGCTGTACCATTGTCTGTCATACCTAGTCTCTGAAGAATGTTTTTCACCTTATCCTTCTATAAGAGTCTCCTACCATGGGTGTGTACAGTGCATAGCAAAACCTCAGTTTCCTGTGGAATGAATTTTTCAAAAATGCAGATATCCTTTTGGTGGCATGACAGTTCCTAGTGCACTTGTGGAAACACACTTGAATCACTGTGCATTTACAGGACTGACCATGTTGGACATCAGCTACCTCATTGCCCCCCCCCCCCAACTGCCTTCTGAAATGCTATAACAAACTGCTCTGATACTGTTCTAGACTGTGGTTTTATGGTCATGTGGTATGTATACATGGTCACTTGTAGCAGTGCCTAAAATACATTGTTTGCCCACTGAACAGGCCAAGCATCACCTTCCATCTAGGTGTGCAATATAGTGTTCTTCTGTTTTCCCTGGATCCCCATCCCAATCAGTTTATGTCAGTTGACATGCCTCTTTGCCATAACTTACACTATAGTCTCCACCAAAGGACTATAACCTATCATGTTTTGACATTGAATTATGGCTGAACTGTCTCCTACAAAGGAACAGCAACTGCTTTGCCTACTGCTTGTGGCCTTTCCAGTTGGAAGCCACTCCCCCTCCCTAAGTATTGTAATATATCCTGCCAGTTTTCTTTGTCCTTACTGACTTGCCCTCCCATACCCAAAGGCAATCTGTTATATCCCTGCCAGAACCCTGGAGTGTTATTGCACATTGGTTTTTATGATGTGGCTAGTTTGAGTGGCAGCCACGCACCCTAGAGTTTTCTCTGCAATGTAGTTTTACATTACTAGAACTCCTGTCAATTTCCCCAGATGTTGTATATGTTGTTTTTCATGACTAACATCTGTTTGCTTTACTATATGTGTCTCTTTAGTGTCTCCTTTTGTAGTATGGTAACAGCCCTGTTCACAGTATTATTTAGGGGCTCATGGAGTGGTGATTATGCTAATTTGGTCATTTAGTGAGATATTCTCTAAATCACTCCAATAACATAAGTTGTCATCCCTGTTCCATGTTATGAGGCCTAGTTTGCCTCCTGTGACCATATAAATGTATTCCACAAAAACAGTCAGCCTGCACTGCAACATATCTGTAGAGTGGTAATGGTTATGGACAATGCACTACCCATCTACCCAGACTGGCAATACCCAAGCATGTAGGTCATTTAAAGTGTGTGGACCTGTAGATCCTAGCCATGTAGCTATCAACCTTGTTTGTGCTACTGGTCACATGCATCATGCTGCTATAGATGGGCAACACACTGCTATGTTTCATGTCAGTGCATGCCATGTGGTATCGGTAACAGATGGCATTGTGCCCAATCTATGATTTTCACTTCTGCAGTTGACAGGGTGAATATACATGGCCTCTGATGGATATGACCAGGGAAGGGCTTTTACAAGGTGCAACAGGGAGAGTAACATCTTTCTATGCCTGTTGTAGGGACACCACAGGTAGCTCCTGCTTGGGGACAGCTATGAAGGTTATTCATATAAGGCTGATATTGTGTCACTTGCATCTTGGGGGGGGGGGGAATTGATGCCATAGGCATCACCCACTCTAGTGAGCAGTACTGGTACAGGTCTACCAAGCTGAGGAGATACTATCTAGACCTTTTCTCTCAATTGTAAGAAGAGGTTAGGGTAGGATACCCTCTACTACATACAGTTTTTGTTAACATTTATTAATGAGGTTGTTAGTTGGTCTGAGGATATTTTTTTGCCGTGACCCTGGCAGATGTTTAATACAAAAGTTGTTGCATGATAAGCAGTGTTATAACAGAGGTCACTGAAGTTAGTACCTCAGATATAGTACTGACCTTCACCTCTGACATGCAGATGTTGTATTCCAGTAGTAATGCCTGTTTCATTCCACCGCCATCTCTATAGAGAATGACACCTGCAAAATGCCTGGGTAGTTCAGCCTGCTCAGCAAATATAAGTGATAGCATTATTTTGCACTGGGTCTGTTCTTTGCTGGTTTATTATGTGTGTGAAACAAGATTTGTATGTTGTTTATTACAGGAAATCCCAGACTATCCACAATTATATATTCCTTGCTATTATGATGCTAAATAATGTACTAAGATGCACACATTAAAAATGTATTCCTTGTGTTGTACAGTGTCACATATCACCATGGATAACTGCTATACTCAGTATGACTTCACAGCTCTGCTGGTCACAAAGGCTTGTTCAAGCAGATTCCAGGTTAGAGCTGTTTATGGACCAACCCTCCTACAAACACATAGATGCACATATATCCACCCGCGCGCGCGGGCACACACACACACACACACACACACACACACACACACACACACACACACACACACACACACACACACACACACACCTAGTGCTGCAAAGTATTATATTAAAGATGCTTAATTATATTCAACACTCCTACATGACTGAAACTTGGATTCCATTAAGAATATTGGCTGTGTTTCAATGTCTATTTCAATGACTGTTTCAAAGTCTATTTAAATAGCTGAATTCTTGGTCCTGTTACAACATGCTGACATGCATTAGCTTTTACAGCATGAAGGACATATGCTTTTGTGCTTCTGCTATGCACCGAAGCTGCCCATGATCATGAGGGAAGGCATAACTCCTCATTTACAATTGCTTTACATTACCATTTCCACAATGGCATTTCATCATAAGGACAGCTTTGTTTTGATGACTTTTTCTAAGTAACTCTCTCAGCTTGCTTTCTACAGGCTACAGGATTTCCTGGTCATATATAATTGGTAACACATCTTTGAATATGCTAAGCATTAGCCATATATATATATATATATATATATATATATATATATATATATATATATATTACCAGATAAAAACATAAGCAGAAACTCTGTGTGCATCAGCCACAATGAAGAGCAGTGCCATCCAAGTTAATAAACATTCTAACTTCATAGCAGACAAATAATAAGTTGATTAACTTTTTAGTAGGTAAGTTTGTGTGCAGCAGGGAGAAAATGCAGTTTGTAGTTATATTACATGATGAAAAATATTACATAGGCTTGAATAAAGCGCTGCCATCGAGATACAAACTTCAGTTTAAGAGTTGCCCAGTGTAAAATCAGTGCTTATTATACAAAAACAAAAAAAAGTGAATTGTCAGTAAAAGCCAGTATACACCTAGATCTGTGCTTCCTTGAATGAAGCACAACTTTTTTCAGGATATATGGAGTCACTTGGAGCACCTGAATCAACAACACATGCAAAAAATAAAGCTTTTATTTCATATCATTCCTTAACCTATCCTAAGTACATGAAGTAAAAAGTGAAGCTATCAGGGGGATAAAACTGTAAAGCATAGTAGCTCAGCTGTGTGCACAAATGTAGTCATTTTATGAAATGGAATGTATAAATAAAGCAGTCTAATTGGTTTCTGTGATCATTTTACTTATAATTATGTTATTTTGGAAACCTAATATACATATCCTTGTGTGTGGCAATGCTGAAAATGTCATCACTGGAACAGTAAGAATTTAAAGTAGCATATGAAGAATAAAAAGTCAAAATGACATGCCAACCAAAGCCTTTCTGCACCCTTCAAACATTTGTAGCTTGATACATCCCCTGATATTGTGCATTAGTTTTTATACACCTGAATACAGTCAGTGTTTATTAGAATCATTTTTTTAGCATTTTTGCATTTCATGCCTTTTCTCTACTGTCGTCCATGTTCCTAACATTATAACATTATAGTCAGCATCATATGAGCAAAAAGAAAGTCATTCCAATAACACATTGTGATATCTTGATATAAAAAAGTTTACCAGCATTATTGAAATAACAGAAAAAAAAAGAAAAAAACACTTGGGCAGGAACCAGTACCGATTGTGTTCAAGTTACCAGGAAACATTATAACATGGGAGTTTCAAAAACATAATTGTTTTTTGGATGGGGAAAATTCTGATCCATTATTTTCACTGACTGTGAAGTTGTCAGGCTATTTTAACTATGTCATAACCACTAGCATTTGTTATGGTTTAGAACTGGCTAGATGTCTAAGCAACTTTTTAGATTTTACAAGAAAAAGGGAGGATAAAAATGTTTCTCTTCTTTCTGTTTTTACATGCATGTATTGTGTTATGCAACTACATAGACTAAAGTTAATTTTTAACTACTTTTGCAAAGGCTGATGACAGGTAAGGCATGTGATTTTTATTATGATTGCCCATTATGTTTTCTGATAAACAGGACATAGATATAGTTAAAGATTTTGTCAACGCTTTTATCTCATTAATTTATATCTTATGCATTCTTGAATACCTGGTCTGACTTTAAATATAAAAGTCTAAGATGTTGATGTAATGGCCGTTTTGATAAATTATATATTTATGTGAAACAAGTGGAATCTGCAATTGCTTCCTCCTCCCCTGACACAAACTTTCCATGCAGGGGCTGTTGCCCTTCCATACCATTTACTTGTGAAATCTGTGCATTCTGAAAATAAAACAATATATGTGGATCTTATTCCCTGACCCAATAAAAAAGTAAAGTCTGATAAATGGAATTGCATCTGACTTATTAGACCATAGATGGTCATTCAAGAGATGCCATACATCCATAGACAGCATCTTCTGTGAATAAACTCAACAATTCCACTATGCTTTTTGTGATACATATACATATACTTATACATATACATATACATATACATATACATATACTTATACATATACATATACATATACTTATACATATACATATACATATACATATACTTATACATATACATATACATATACATATACATATACTTATACATATACATATACATATACATATACATATACATATACTTATACATATACATATACATATACATATACATATACATATACTTATACATATACATATACTTATACATATACTTATACATATACTTATACATATGCATACACATATACATATATACATATACATATATAGATAAGACAGATATAGATATAACATAATCACACTGCTGCTGAGTTACTCAGTTATCTTTTTTCCTACACATTTGCCCGCTGTAGTTTTTGGTCCCCACCCCCCTCTAAACTTCTGTACAAATTTCTTTTCAGGTAGATTTTGTTGATTTCTTTATAGGTTTGAAGATATCTATGACAGAATCCTATCATTGCTTTCCATTAGCCTATAAATAATCTTCAAATCTGGCATTGCTTACATTGTCAGAAAATGTTAACTGCCTGGGTCTGATAAGCACACATTCTACTAAAAATAGGCCACAGCTTTTTGTACCTTTAAAGTTTTAAATATGGTTAATTGGTGATTGATGAACTATATAAGTGGATTTGTATCATTAGTGATGTATCTGATGAAGTTTGAGTGACACTTGGATGAAAACACATTTCTAATCTTGTATGGCGTTAACTTATTTTAACCTTGGTTGATTAAAGGAGTGGATTTTACACCATTGCTATAGTGCCCATTTATTGTGTCCAGATACTGTAGTTACTTGTGTTTTTTTGCTGGGCATACTCCTGTTTCGTGTGCATACAGTTTAGTATGGAGTTTACTGAAGGGCACAATTCACCTGTGAATCGTTTGGAAGGTCACATCGGGTCCGAGGTTGGTGAATTTCGTAAAATTGCTGGTCAATTGACCCAACTGGTAGATTTATTGACTCATCAGTCATGGGCTATAAATTTTATTATCTAGCATTTCTATTCCTGGCAACCAGGAAGCATTGTCTTGTTTTCGATTATAGCAATGCAATTTGACTTCAGTTAGCCACGTACTAGCTGGGGAGGCTGACATTAATACTCACACATCCCAAACCAATGGGGAAGCATGGAATACAATGCCTGCTGTTCTACGTACACAATGAGATATTGTTTCTTCACTGGAAAGTAGAGCTGGTCACACTGATCAGGAATATGTGGATTTAAATGTTTGGCTTCAAAACAAACCTATTTTTCAAAAACGCCCTGTTAACACTTCTATCGGGAACAACGGACACTTGCAGGGATAGTTTGAACAAACTGCAAGATGCTTTACTAAGGTACAAGACACTTAGTTTAGATAATATGTATTTAAACAAATGTATAAATCTTGGTGTGGTGCTTAAAGGCCTACGGTTCTACAAGTACCCAAATGATGTTCATGTTGGCTCAGACTTTTACAAAGACTTGATTAACATCTTTGATAAATGTGTACTGGAGATCTTAAAGCCCATTAGTAAGAACAATGAAAGAGAAATAGCCATTTTGCAGGAACATATAGATTGGTTAAATCAATGTTTAACCAGTGATTTAATGTTTGGCATTGAAGTGAAAAACTTAAGATACTATGATGTCAGGCATAGTGTTGATGAGAAATGTACTGAAATTTTAAACAGGAAGTACAAGAAAATGGATAGGGCTATTAGGGAATATAGGGAGGGCAAACATTATCCTCTTTCCAAGTCATAGTTTAACCATTTATATACCCGTGGGTATGTGAACATTTTGGACAGGCCTCTAATTTTTCATACCAACCAGAAGTATATAATAATGGTGAAGTTACATATGAACAAGGTGCCCACAATATACCCGAACATGAGGATTTGAACACCTCAAATGATTTTACACCCCCATGTAGGTCTGAGAGACTTAAAAACAAAAATAATGGTAACCAATTTTAGAGGGACACTTACAAGCAGAAAGGCGGGGGCCACAGTGGGTATGTACAATAGATATTATATCCATCTGAACGTGCATCCATTACTCGTGAACATAATGTTGTGAGCTGGTGGGGTTTTCATATTTTCAATTATAGTTGCTTGGACATTACACAAGATTATTTTAATTTGTTTATGAAAGGTTTTATGTTTATTCCTATGAAGAACAGTATCCTCACCCAGGTCATATTAGATGTAAAAATGTTCATAAGAAAACTTAACTTGGAAAACTTATTTGGAAGGTCTTCTTCTTTAGTTTGTTCTACCATTCCTAGAAAATGTAATATATTTAACCCCCCTCTACACCCTCAGTTGAGGAATTTAGAGTTGGTGTTGGAGAAAGAAATCAGAAAATCCCACAGTGAGAATAAAATGAAGTACAACTTGACTACTAGTGGGAACAAGTTGCTAATGGAGTTGTGTTAGAACCCACATATTAGGGTAAGGGAACCAGATAAGGGTGGTGGCATTGTTCTAATGGACAAAATTCTGTATGAGCCCAAAATGTTAGCCATTCTTCACGATGAAAACAGGTATAGTAGGGTATCTATCAATGAAATCAACATCTCTTACAAAAAATTGATTTAGCCTTGAAAGACCTGTGATTGATGGTACTATGTAAGTGGATTTGTATCATTAGTGATATATCTGATGAAGTCTGAGTGACACTTGGATGAAAACACATTTCTAATCTTGTGTGGCATTCATTTATTTTAACCTTGGTCGATTAAAGGAGTGGATTTATACCATTGCCAGTGCCCATTTTTTGTGTCCAGATACTGTGGTTCCTTGTGTGTTTTTTGGCTGGGCATACTCCTGTTTCGTTTGCACAAGTGAAAAATTGCAATGCCAATGATTTGCAATGAAAAACAGACATTGATGTTCTGACTGTTCAATCTTTTTTCCTGTGGGCAAATGAAGCTTGGGAAATTTCATGTAGACCCACTGTATGGAAGCCGCTTTGCTGCAGCATATTTTTTCACTGGTGCTCCGATTCTGCTCTTTGGTTTACATACTCTACAGCTGAATATGTTTACCTGACCACAATAGTATAGTCTAATTTGCATTCTGAGGGATATGATCCTGTGCTTACTAAGAATGATTTTTGGCTGTGAAAACTCATTGCACTGATTCAAATGATTCATTTTATTAAGTATACTTGATATATACATTACAACATCCATTGTCTTATTTTCCAGGGTGCAGAGTATGGGCCCATAGCTATGTCTGGGGAATTAAACTCTCACACAGTACAACCTGAATTATATTAATCGTGTGAAATCTTGAATTGTTGTCTTATGTAAAAAAAATATCAATTAGCCTGCTTGTAGGGATGCTGCACCGCTCTGTAATCCCAGATGTCTCAATTACAGAGTCTGCAGCTTAGGGGAAGTTTCTCATAAAAGGCTGCATTCTCCCAAGGAATACTACAAAGGCAAATCATTTGCAGATGCTTATTATCATAATGCCAAGTGCTTTTCTGAATATTTAAAGAAAAACAATAATTACTGAACACTGCTGAAGCAGAGAATGATAATTGTGGAATTTTGGAAAATGTTCTGCAGAAGGCATTCATTTTAGAACTTCGATGTGGTTCAAACATAATGCAAAACATTTTAGATTGTGTAGGTGTTGGTGATATAATTCTAATGCCCTTTGCCAGTTTCTGAAATGATTAACCACGGAGCAAATTTTATTTATTTTTCTTCCTTTTTAAAATGCAGAACTTGATGACAGAAATGGTTTGCAATGAGCTACTGGTTTAATTTCTTTAGCAGCAATTCTTATTTTTCTGGCAGATGAGCATATATTCCAGCCTGTACAATAGAATAATATGGGGTGGTACTGGCAGTCATTTATGGACACACTTGAATGAGTTGCAGACAGAAGCAAAGGTAGTATGACTCATAGAGCTTTGCTACACATTTGTGCAACCTTCAAAAAAAATCACAGAAACAATTGTATGCAAATGAGTGCATAATGACATTATAATAAGGAGATGCATGTAAATGCTGTGCTGATGGCATGGTAATAGGGCTCTTTTCCTCCTTTGTAATTCAGAGCAGCATATTGCCATACAAATTTGTTATGTGCGTATGGATTATAAAAGGCAAGCACTATCATTTGTAGCCACTTTGTAATTGGGAAAAATGCTTGAATTGGTTGCAAGTCTCACTAGTTAACATTTTGAGATGCTTATTTACAAGGCACCCAATGTAGAGTTGCTACAATGTTATAATTTTGAGGATCAGGATGCTTTTGAGTGGACAGGGGCAATCTCAGTGATTTGGTAAACTTATACGGAGCACAACCTGGAAATCGGTGAATGCATGGCTTTCCAATTATTATGAACACAAAGGAATTTATAACCTTCAGTAGGTTTGATACAGGGACCTCTCACAGGCATACTGGAGACACATTGCATCTCTCCCATGTTTCTCCATCGGGGATAATGTTATAGCTCATCAATGTTTTTTAGCCCATGCAAATGGGAATATCTATTTCCTAGTATCACCACAGGACAGGTTCACAATCATTCATACATTTTTTGCCTGGCACCCCTTTCTGAAGTGATTGGAGTAATATATTGCATTCTTGTGGCTATCACCTCCACATGGGGGACTGGTACCATAAGATGGGTGTTTGCCATTTCAGCTGCCAGGTAATGTATGATGCATGAGGCTGTATCATCAAAGCACTAACTCAGCATCCTGGCATTAGTCATGATTCCAGCATATGGTAACAAGCTCACTTAAATGCCTCTTCTTGTATGGTAAGGCAGAGCATCAATACTTTGTTGGTTAGTGCACCCCGAATCACTGGGTTTCTTCTTAAATATGTTTATATGCCCCCTTCCCATTGTTATTTATTTGTTCATTTATTTTCTGCCTGGTTGGTATTAAGATGATGTGGGCTACCCATTCAAAGCTTGGCAAGTTAATTACCCTGGTCCATAACTCACAGGGATCTACAGAAGAATACTATAGCATTTCCGTGTCCTTGACTCAGACAGTCACTGAGTGAGTGTTCAGCCTGCTGAAAGCCTGTATCTGCTGCCTGTATGAGTTTACGGTGCTCTTCAGTATAAATCTATGTTTACTGTATCAGCCTCGTACCGCTGTCATAACCAGCACTAGCTGAAACCCCCAATGGTCATGCTGCTCCCTCTACTCCAAACGAATAAGTAATGAGAAGAACTCCACCAATTAACCCTTGTATGAGTGAAAACAGTGATAACAATCAGCGAACAGCAGAAGCATGGCACCATCACCATCTCAGACAGGAGCAGCATGGTACAGGGTATTTCACACAAAGTGTCAGCAAATCGACCACAAATATGGGCCTGCACAATCACTATATCACAGTGTAATGTCACAAAGAAAATTCTTGGTGCATGCAGTGTTACTGGTAAGCTATGTTGTGTAACACATGGTCAGCTCATGCTCCGCATCAGACATTCCTCCATGCTCTGTACTCAATTCCATTATATTTTCCACAGTGGTACAAATAAGTAAATGAAGGGGTTTCTTTCTAAATTTTGTCAAACTGCTTGCTACATTCTATAACACACACACACACACACACACACACACACACACACACACACACACACACACACACACACACACACACACACACACACACACACAATCACACATGGAATTCTGAGCATTTCATCCCTGACTACAAATGCAGTAGCAATTGAATCCCACTACTGATCTTTCACATGACTGCCAACTGCCAGTTGTGCTTCATGACACTTTGCGCTAGGGTGACTGCCCCCTTTGTCTCTCACTAGCCATACTACTGGAAGAGGGGGTCTTTGGAATACTGAGCTTAGCTGTGAAGCAGGGCATTGTAAGAGATAGTAACCTTTTATACAGGTGAACAGTTATTAACCAGTACTGTGATGGTTTCTTATTGAATTTCTTTTCAACTTTTCTTCCAAAGGGAATGTTATTATTTCAAAACTACTTCTTCATGAGCAAGCTCTGTGTCTATTCCTTTTTTATTATTTCATTTCCTTGCAGGTAAGTGCAACATTTTTTTTTTGTTTGCTTTTTTAATTTGCCAATGTACACATAAGTGGAATATTTCTTCTACTTCTTTATCGAAATTATTTCTTTCATTACAGTTTTTATACTGTGAAAATTGTGTGTGCTTTTGTCAGTATCAGGAGTGAGTGTGGGCTTGAAGGTTAGACTAAAAATCTTTGAAATTATAAGTGTTGTTCACATATATGCTTTTACATACACAATATTCTCTATGGATAGCATCGTGAGGGTCCATGAGAATGGGAATCATTGCTGCCATCAGAGACTGATACGGAGTTGCTGTGATCATGTGACCTGCATGATGTAGCAGAGGCCCTTGTCAATGAATGGCCAGTGGTGTGAAACTGTGACCTTGACTGTGTAGTTCTTCCAGATGTGGATGTCTGATAACATGTGCCTGACTGACTCATGGAGGAATCCACATTAATGGATGCCAGACTTGTCTGGTCAACATATTGTGCATGCCCAGTATGGTCGGCAAGTATATCTCAAGTGTGTAGAAAAAGGTGAGGTTATATATAATCAGCCATACTTAGCAACAAGATCATCATGGCATTGTCTCTTTCCTCCACCTTTCCCACATATTGATGCACTTCTTCACATATTCCTTGCAACACTTAAACATTTCTACTACACTTTCAGTGGCAGTACCCTATGTCTGAACAATTTCTTGATGCATTTGTTGTTGTTGCACAGACATTGCCTTATGTTTCACAGGAGACAATTGTGATCCATCTCTCCATGTAACACCACTACAGACTGATTGAATATCGGGTATTACGACAACCTCAGACATTTTTCTGTCATCTTCCAGAGTTTTCATGTGTTTATCTGATTGAAGTGTTAAGCTCTGAGGAAATTGTAGGTACTTGACCCCTAATTGTAATTGCAAGTTTCCATAGTGCATTCCCTCTGAATCTGCATCAACCTGTTATTAAGTGGCTGAGTCCTGTTCAATAAGTGTGCCACATTCCCCAGGCTGTGTCAAGAGTATGAGAGTAATGGCATCATCATCGACAGCCATAAGTTTGTCAACGCCAACCTGCAATGCAAACCCTCAGTGATGTTTCATTGGCTGCTATGTCAGTAAACAAGTGACAAGCATTTTACTACAGAATGCCTCATCACTCATGTCTCGGAAAATCCCCGAATGTTTATTAGCACAGGAGAAGAGGAAGAAAAGCCATACATAACATGTAATGCTTCTGCTTATAGTGCCTGCACTGTCTATCCTGAAGTTCCTGATGGAGAGACTTTCAAACTGGTATGTATTCATGTATTCTGTCAACAAATAACTGTTAGAGTGTAATAAAATGCCACATGATCATACAGACTGACCTGTTCCAACAGTTATGTGAACACAGCATGAATATACCTAACTGCTATTATAGACACCATCTTGAATAGTACCTATTCCATCATCATCATCTGCATCAGAATTATCAGTGAGGAGGGATAACACATACTCCTCCTCAGGTGTCAGACTTTGCACAGTAGAAGGACCCCTAACTGCAGTATTATGAGCAATCACATTTTGTCATGCTATACTCTTAACCTGGTATGCCGTGTCATTAGTTCTTTTCCTACATTGTGCCAAAATGTGATTTCTTTCTCCAGTGGTATTTATGTCTGTCAGCACCCGTTTCCATGATTTAGCTCACTCAGCTTGCTTAAAAAAACTTTTCCAAATAGGTGTTTGCCATATGTCTTAAATACATCAAAGAGAATATGGTTCTCCTCAGGAGTGAAGTTATCTCTCCTGTGTCTTCATTCCTGATGTTATAACCCTAGAGTAATACAGTGGGTGTTATTAGATGTGAGATTGCCTCTGCATAGAGTTAAACAAAAGCTGTTCCCTACCTGGCCTAACTTATGTCTGACACATGTATGTTCAGTTTTAATTATTACTAGTGCATTACATATATGTGTGTGTGTGTGTGTGTGTGTGTGTGTGTGTGTGAGTGTGTGTGTGTGTGTGTGGCCGCATTTGTCTGCATGTGTATGCATGTGTGAATGTGTGTCTCATCAAACTGTAAATAACACTGCCTGAACCAATGCATGGCATGTGTGAAATTACTGCAATATGGTACAGGGAGGACTGAGTGTGTAACTTCAAGATGCTTAGGCTGTGTTTCACTACATTCAGTCACGTAAAATGTGCAGTGGTTCTGTATATTGTTCATAGGGTCATTATTAGGTGTGTAGCCCAGGAGAAAATTGAAGGACCTAGCCCACTTTCACAATTGCCTCAGAGTACTGTGAAGTTAAGTGACTTCCTTCAGGTCACACATTAGGTGAATGAAGGCGGAGGGCATCAAATCCTATAGCACAGAAAATGGCTTGTTAAAAGACTTAATTCTCTGTGTTAACCTCCAGCTCAGACTGCTATTATAAGGTGCAAGTAGCACTAACAAACATGAAAAAAAATGTTAGTTGCAACATATAATGTAGTAGCAAAATAAGTTACAAGCTGCTTTTGCTAAAATTGTTGACTAAATAGTGATTACTACTACTAGTAATATAATTTTCTTTTACCAGTACTGGGAAAACACTATCTGATCTATCCTTACTGTGATGAAGTACTTTTACTCATCCATTCCCAGCTTTAATTTCAGCTTTCATACATATTTTTTGCTTTTACTTTGACTATGATCTTAGCAGAAAAGGGGCAACCAGTGGAGGACAAAATGGCAACACACACATGATGATTCAAAAAAGTTTACTTTTGCAATGTTCTTATGTCATGAGGCTTTTAGACACACTGTACTTTGAATCATATTGTTGCACATGTAAGTGTAACCATTATTACAAGTTCATATGATCATGAATTAGCTCTGACTGGTACACATACCTGAATACGTCCATACCGCTCAACTGTACAGATATTTGCAGAATGTCCAGATTTTTGCCTCATATTTTGGTCTGTTTTTCATAAAATTGTGGTTTTCTGGCAAATTAGTGGCAAATCATTAAGGATTGAAGTTATAAAATAATGATAGATACATGAGTTTCAGACTTCATACCCTTCAAAAAATTCATGCTGATACAAAACCTGTTATTTATCAACTTTCTATGTTTGTAAGAGCAATATTTAAAAATTGTTCCTATTTTTGGGCTTTTGTCCCATTTTTTTCATGGCTTTGTCCAGATTTCTTGCTCTAAGAGGTTGAGAGGTATGAATACGTCTACATTGTACATGAGCATTTCTGTGTTTCACACAACATTGTACACGTCCTCAGCAGTCTGAACTGCTGATAGAAATATTGTATCAGGTATGGTTCACACTCTAGCAGCCCCACCTTTATAGATTAGCCACCATTTTGTTTTTGTACTTTGTCAAGGGGAAATGTCATCTCTGAGAACTTAGGGCAGATCCCCAAGCTGGTGTGCAAACGAAAATAAAAATCTTCCAATACCTCTTCTCAACAATCTTTAGGGACAGGCTGCAAGTTGCAGATAAATGTTCTTTAAAAAAATGATATATGGAATGATTTAGCAGAAGAGGTGTCTGACCATCTAAACTGATATACCGAGAACAGGTCAGCAGTATTCATAGGTTCATAGGTAGGTACTAGGCTATTGGCCTTAGGGCCTATATAAGCCTAGCCAAAAAGGTACCCTGGCTTTTGCCACCCAAGAAAATTATTTTCCTGTGCCCCTGTCAAGCAGAGCCATGGAAGTGATCCCCAGGGTTAATTTCCTATTTCCCATCCAAACATCAAGATTTTTCTTGAAGAGTGCTAATGAGGAGCTCTGTTTGACATAGATAGGTAGTCTGTTCCAAAGTATGGGAAGTCTCTGGGACAAGAATCTATCCCTCCAGCATGTTCTGTTTATTGTGGTGACAAGGTTTAGGTCCCTAGAGTGTGTAGCTCAGAGGGATTGGGATTTCTTTAAGTGGAGCATGCCCAACAGCTCTGGGTTTGACATAGCTTTGTATGTTAGGCAGAGATTGCCTCTGAGTAGGCGTTACATGACAGAGTAAAGCTGGAGTTTTTTTGAGATGGTCTGCGTAGCGCATCTGTTTGAGTTCAGTAATCCTCTCTGTGAGGTATTTCTGCAGCCTTTCCAGTTGTTGTAGATGTCTTGTGAGGTACATACCAAAAGGGGCGTTGTACTCTATAATGGGTCTAATGAGTGATGAGTAGGGGGGAACAATTGCCTCTTTTTTTCTGGATGAGAAACCTTTTGTGATGAGGTGTGCCACATAGAAGGATTTCCTGACCACTGTGGCAATGTGATTATCAAAGGAGAGACTACTGCCCACCTGTGTCTCAAGGACTCTTATCACACTTTCAGTGTTAAGTAGACTACCAGTACAATGACCTGCAGCAGTGGTAGTCTGATCAGCCTGCTCATTGGGTGGCAGATGTTCAGAAGTAGTACCCATATTTATTTTGTAGGTATTTCATTACTTAGTTTTCAGCACTGCAGTTCAGTACTTGTAAGACATGTATATATCCATAGTGCTAATGCTATATTGACAGTTTTGCATTAAGATGAATTGTTCCTGTATACGGTACTTACAATCAGCAAAATGTTAACATGAAGTATTTAGCTTTAAGATGGGAGTTGTATGTATTTTTACCTTTGCAAATAATATAAAAAAGAAAGGTTGTTATTTTGCTACAAACTTTCCAGCACTTCATCACTGATTGTACATGCATGTGGCAGTGTGCTGGTGAATAAATACCACACCATTTTATGCCCCTTATATAAACAGTGATAACCCAGTACAGACACTTGTTTGACTGGGAATGGGATGTCACACCTACACAGAGAAAAAGACCTTAAGTTATACTTTCATAGATTTTAGTATCTTTTTCTTTCTTGGGTGTATGAAGTAAGGGCAATACCATCAGTCAATTGGCATACTGTAATGGTTTACATTTGAAGAGGTAAATAATAACAATAACAGTATTGTAAAAAAGAAGCAGTGAGGGTAAAGTTAACTGAAATCCTAAAGTAAGCAGACAACAATCCAGGAGAAAATGACCACCAGTGGATGGATAAAAAATGTATTTATTAAAACTGTAAGCACTTTCGAGATATGGAACCACTTCATCAGACCATATAAAATATTCAAAAAAACAATTGGTATAAATATCTAATGACAATGCAACTTAAAATAATGTGATTAAAAAACAAGAACCTAGTGAGCAATCAGAATAGCATGTGTATACACACCACTTTGCCATTCAAAAAACACACAAAATCAGAGACTTAATCTAACTATGGGTGAAGCTAAAACATCAAGCTAAGTGTCACATAGAATCACACCTCTATTATATTTATGAAATGGATTTAAGAATTCAGTGAAACAGTGAACGTGATTTAAGCACAGATTTAAGAGATATGTAATCATTCAAGGTCTGGGACTTATCAGCCTGCAATTCTAGGATCCCTTTTAATTCTTTCTTTTCAGTTTTGTTATTTAATTCCCCAGCTCTAGTACCATCCTCATGGAGTTCTAATACTGAAAATGTGAAAAAAATGTTCCTTGCCATAGTCCTTTACATATTTAGCTAAGATGCTATTGACCTTATCATTCCTGATATTATTATGTTCACGTATTCTCTCCATTAACATCCGATTCGTTTTACCTATGTAAACATTTTACACGATGCAACTCGCATTGTGAACTAGACTCTTGCTTTTGCAGTCAACATAAAAATCAAGTTCTATTCTGTACCCAGTAATTGGATGTTCAGTGTAGGAGATAATCGATATAAATTTACAGGCACTACAACAAATACAAGGAAAAGTGCCAGTATGTATTGATTCAAGTGCCGTGAATGTAGTGTGTTGTTTATAACAAAGCTGACGTTTCAGAGAAATATTATTTCTAAATGAGAATCTTGGTACTGGAGTCAAAACTGTTTTTAAGTACTTATCAGCCATATCACAAACAATGTTTATATACTAGAGAATGTGAATAAAAATATACTGTTATTATTATGTGAAAATTGACTGTCTACTTTGTAAGTGATCACTTTGTTCAGAAAGTAAGGTTTAGCAAAGCTTTCCTGAGGTAGCTTCAGAGATCATATCTCCAATCTCTTTCGATGTATAACCTCAGCTCAGAAAGTCAAGTTTCATCATCACAGGTGTTTCATTTAGATCTTTGTCATTATTATGGAGCCTTATGGCTGTCAGAAATTGTCCTTTCAAAACATTTTTAGGATGTACCTAGGATGCATACTTTTCTTATGTAGGGTATTGTTCTTCTTACAAGGTTCTTATATAAAATAGTATTAAATTCACCAAACATATATTATAAATTCAATAGATTTATCTGTGCATTTATATGTAACTGTAGGTCGTGGTAAGGTGTAAAAAAATCTATAAATTGAGATAACCTCTGGGGGTATCATTCCAAATCAGAAAAATATCATCTACAAAGTGCTTGTAATAACAGATGTACTGAAAGAATAACTTATTGGCAAGTATGTGTTCAAGCTCCCATTATTCACACAGGCTGTGCTAATTGCAACACCAAGTCTTTGTAGATAAAATTCTGAGCCAAACACAAAGACATTATTATCCAATATTATATCAAGTAGTGAACAGACTAATAATACCTTAGACTGTGAAAAATCACTATTTGTGGAAGGAAACATCCTCACATTCTCTGTACCAGCTGTATTGGGAATTACTGTGAAAATAGAAGCAATATCTAGTGTTACAAAAAGAAGCGTAATGTTCTTATCAACTGTTTTGGACCATCTAAACAAGTCTTCTAAAAACTCTTTAGTGTCCTTTAAAACTGTCCATATGGCTTCAAGCATTGGTTGTAGTGTTTTATCTACAAAAATAGACACCTGTTCTGTCAGAGAGCCTCTGCTAGTCATGATGGGGTGCATTTGGTGAATTGAGATGGCCTTTGTGTACTTTTGGTAGGCCATATAATATTGGGATTACCAGATGGTCTGCAGTAAAGTAATTTTATAATTCATGTGTGATCAAAACAGTCATTAAAAGGCCATAAACAAAATTAACCGTAACACTATATCTCCCTGACAGGACTATATTTATTACAGCAAACTCACATAGACGTTTATCATAATATTCGTTATACTAAAATATTGATGCCAATACTATGCTAAGAATGCCCTCTCTCTTTTTCTACTTAATTTTGCAGGAAGGGACAATAGTGATATGAACTGTTACTTGTACCACGAGAGGCTGAAGAGATTGTAGCCCTGACCATGTACATGCTTCTGGTTTTATGTAATAAGTTATTACAGTCTAAAATGCATAAACAACTGCTTTATGTTACTGATTGCTTTATTTTCCCATTTTGTTTCCCCTGCATGTGCTCAACTACCTGTGGCATCTCAGCTGCTGCTCTACACTTCAGCACAGAGAGAACCCTAACCAACACTCCCCCACATCTGCATCATCAGAGAAAAGTGGTGACTCCTCTGTGGACAGCCCTGCAGTCTCCCCACCTAGAGGAGCTCCAGCTGCATGTTGTGGTGCATGAAACTGTTGGGAGAGCTTTGAAGAGATGATGTTGCCCTTATCAACATCAGTATCTCCTTCAGTGGGTGAAAGACTCACTGAACCAGCAGGATATAAATATCAAGCCTCCATAGACTAGCCCCTCTGTATCATGGTCTGCCTAGCAAGGCACACCCCTGGAGAGGCCTCTCAGAGGGTCTCCTGTTGGGTATGGTGGTAGCAGTGTTCCAATGTCCTTTCACCCCAAGTCATCTATGCACCCACCCTCATGTGTCATACCCACCCTTGGAAGTTTTCCTACATTGTCCCCATTACCATCTGCTCATCTTCTGGCTGGCTGTCTTCCGTTGCTTTTGGGAATTATACATATTGTGCTGTCACCCACCTCATCTGTTTGGGCTATCTTTTTATGTGTTTTGCCTAAACCCTTTTCTACTCCATACCTGTCATACCTTGCCTTAGTTCCCTTTATCCTTCATCCTCAAAAAAGTGGGTCTTTGCCTAACAAAAGATACTACTCTTCCAGCACAGCCTTGTTTTGTTATCCTCCTGTTTGCCTTGTCTCCTGTCCCCATTTTTCTCTACGTTTGCTATCCATTTCCTTTTTGCAGTTGTAAATTAAATAAACTATTATCCATCAGTTTTGTATCTGTAGAATCAAGGTGCTGACAAATACAGTTAACCCACTTGCCAATACTACTCTACTAAGCTATGTACAGCTCCTTGCAATGATATCTCATTAATGCAGGACCATACTTACTAGCTAATTCTAGAAACTTACAAAGTTACATCAGACGTCCACATATGTGCAGTCTATATGCATATGTGTAATGGTTACCTGTACACATTTCAGCTCAGTTTAAATACTTACATCTTTACACAGTTCTTCACAGGCTGTACATATGTGAAAAAATATCTCTGATTTGTTTTTACTTCACTGACATATTGGCAAACTGCTGCAGCTCACACACTCTCCTTGCTCATGTACGCAGTTTATGAGTAGGAATAACACCCTTGGTTTGTTATAATTTAACTTAATAATTAATCTGTCTGCTGTGACACCTTTATTGATGATGTCATGAAAAACACTGATGACTTGCCAGTGAAAGACCATCACTTCAGCCATCACAAGTTTTCATTTGGTGGCAGACTTTACAGCCTTTCTTCCAGTGTCAGAACTACTGCTATAAGGGAAAAGCTTCTATAACAAAGAAACCTAAGTGGACTTAAGTCTTTGAATGCTAGGAGATAAGAAGTTTAAAAACAATAACACTTGTCCTAGTAGTAATTTCTTAAAAGAAATGTATAAATTGTTTTTATGAAAGATTATTTCCAGTTATGTTTTGCATTTTGAAACCATTATTTCTTTCCGAAAATTATTTCACATTCCAGGTTCCATTCAATCTTATGTGCACATAACTACATACTCCATATTTAAATAAACATTAAATTTCCAAAGTTTCACTGACTGGCTCCCTTCTCATATTCACTATTAAAGTGCCTGGTCACAGACGCTGCAACCGTTTACATTCCTCTGAATTGTTCTAGTTAGTGTACTGACTAATTTGCTGTAAAGGCATTATTTCTGTAGATTTATCATTTCTTTAACTATAATGTGAGACAAATATTTGTAGCCTATGTAGTAGTCCTAAGAAAAGAAGGGCTGTATTATAAACATTGCAAACAAATGGAATATTTCTGCACTTGTCTGGTGGGCAGCTTGACACTGATATTATTGCAAGTCATGTGTATAATGTCATTTTGTCTGAACATAAATTCTAGGCTCACAAAAGGAATACATATTCAAAGAAGCAGTCATATGGTTATGAATCTGAGGAGTTAGATGCAACATTCTAGCATTTCCTACAGGAACTGATATGATTGCAGTACTCTAGCTACATTTATTCATTTATTCTTTCATTCATTCATTCATTCATTCATTCTTAGGATTACCTTATTTCAGGGCATGGGGGAGCTGGAGTCAGTCCTGACACTTAGTGTATGCTGAAGATGATGCCCATCTCTCGCCAGTCATACATGCAAACACACATGCTCATATGCACACACACACACACACACACACACACACACACACACACACACACACACACACACACACACACACACACACACACACATGCACACACATATATACACACATAAACCCACACATACATGTACACCCACATATACACACACACATATATGCACACGTACACAGAGGTATACGCATAAGCCCATGCGCACACACAGACACACACACACATGCACACAAGGCATATACACTCACATGCGCCCCCACACACACACACACATACAAACACACACACACATGAACACACAGGCATACACATATGCACACACACATACACACAGGCACTCATTTACACACACACACACACACACACACACACACACACACACATACAAACACACACACACATGAACACACAGGCATACACATATGCACACACACATACACACAGGCAATCATTTACACACACACACACACACACACACACACACACACACACACACACACACACACACACACACACACACACACACACACACACACACACACACACAATGAAGAAGACAGTCTGGAGGATTATCATACTACACCATTTATTTTTACTTTATTTTATTTATTTGACTTTTGTTGACCAGGATAGTCTGATTGAGCTAGAGCTCTTTTTCAGTAGAGGTCTGTGGAGAAAAGCTCCACATAAGTACACAAAAAAGTTACAATGATAGCATTAATTAGAACAATATTGAAAATGTGGAGGGTAGTACTGTAAACTGTTACAAAAATGTATAAACTGAGGGGAATGCACACAAAAACAAAGAGGTATCAGAGATAGCAATTGTTTGAGAACAAATACAATTTTATTTTATTTATTTATTTGCCATTTGTTTACCAGGAAAGTCCATTGGGCCAAAAATGAGCCCATTTTCAATGGAGGCCCGGGGAGAAAAGCTCCTAATACAGTTTTACAATACAAATCACAGTTTAACAGTATACGTCATCAGTTTATAACTTATACATAGTTCATTAATAAAAATCAAAAACAGTTTGTAACTTATATACATATTTAACAGTGGAAATCAAAGCAGTTTGTTACTTATACCTAGTTTAAAGAATGAACGCAACAAGTGCATAGTATACTGAGGACATAAAAAAAATGGCAGGACATGAAATAGTAAAAGTATACAGGAGTGTACCTTAATGGCGTATAATTAGGTAAGAAATTGAGAGCAGGTGTAGAGGAGGAATGGACCTTACTACTCCAGTTATTTGGGGTGAGTAAGAGGCAACAGAGGAAGAAGTGAATATATATATAGTGGAGATGACAGTTCGGATGAAGTAGGGTGATGTAGATTAGGGTTGTAGTGGATGAAGTCAGGTGGGATAAGAACAGGAACATTCCCAGCGAGAAGAAAGGTATGATTAAAGCAGGTTTTTAAAGGAGGAATGGTTGTTGATGGTTCAAATTTGAGGGGGAATGGAATTCCATAGTTATGCTAGAGAGAAAGATAATAGAAGTGTCCCTGGGGTACATATAGGCTTGTACATTTCCAGAAGGTTTAGGTTGTTGGACCTAAGAAGTCTGTTGGGCTGATGCATTTTGAAGGTGAAGGAAAGTGTGGGACAATTTAAAGGTTTGAAGATGAGCTTATGGGCAACAGAAAGCTGAATGTAGGAGAGATAGTTAGGGAGTTCCAACCAATTCAAAGAGTGGAAAGCCTTGCAGTGGTGGCAGGAGGATTTGGATTCGGTAGCAAATTAGAAATCTTATTATAGCAGGAAGCAAGCTTAGAGTTTAGTGAGTATTGAAGGTTGGTAAGAAGAGGGGCACCATACATAAGAGTGGGAATAATATAAGTGGTAGAGAGGATGTGCTTGTTTGAAAAAGTGAGATAATGACCATGGCGGTATAACATGCCCAGTTTTTGATGTGTTTTCTTAATATTAGTTTGTAGGTGGACATTGAACTTTAGTTGATCATCAATAATGACTCCTAGAAGCTTTGAATGGGGAACTATTTCAACTGAGGTTGAGTTTTGGCTAGTTATGGAAAAAGAGAGCTTATCTATTTTAAAAGATTTAGAAGGGGTAAATATCATGATTTTGGATTTTGAAGGATTGAGGGCAAGGTGATTATTCAGCATCCATGACTCAGTACAAGAGAAGGCATCTTGAATTAGTTTCAAGAGTGTTGGTAAGGATGTGGCAGAACAGATTATGGTAGAATCGTCAGCGTATTGGATTAGCTTAGCGTTTTTGAATACAGTGATGAAAGTCATTGATGAAGATGTTGAACAGTAGGGGGCCAAGGTAAGTATGAAACATTGTGGGACACCTGTGAGAGTGTGGAGGAAGGAAGAGATAGAATTTTTCCATTTGACAGCTTGTTGTCTATTAGAAAGGTAGCTGGAAAACCAGCTGATGGAGGAGGAGGAGGAGGAGGAAAGATTAAGATGAGAGAGTTTGGACAAGAGAAGGTTATGAGTGTAGTAAATAAGTTGGTATGATATAATTCTCAAAGTCAGAGTGGAAAAACGAGTCAGCATACAAGTAAGGTGAAGGAGTTGGGAGAGCAGTTAGAACAAGGTGAGTCAGTGATAGGGAAGGTGTGAGGAAGCTAGTTGAAGAATAAAAGTTAGAGGTCAGAGAGAGTAGGAAAGAGAGGTGTTATTTAGGGAGGAAAGTTTGAAGTGTTTTTTGCAGTAACATGTCCAGGCATTTAGCAGACAGACTTTTAGAGCTTTTTTGATTTTCATGACTTAAGGTTGTTTGAAGAATCTGCAGCACCATGGAAAAACACGCAGGCACAGGAAGGGCATGTAGAGTTTGCACTGAAGGCACACCAGCTGTGACTGAAGAGAAGAAGCAGGCACTATGAGACAGGAATTGTAATGGGGAGACACTCATTGGGTCTTTTGGAGATTTCCTGAAATGAGAAGCTGTGTATTGCATCCCTTCCATTAATTTTTCTGTTGAAAGCAGTATGTGTTAAGATATGAAATAATTGAACAGTAGTAGTAGTAAGGAAATTTCTCAGCACGCCCCTCCATACCTCTCGACCTCTAAAGAACATAATCAAGGAAGAAAGCCCCTGAAAATTAGAGACATTTAATTAAAAGCATTGCCAGCTAATTAGTGTAAATGATGCATAGTCATGAATGAGGTAGTCAGACAAGAAGTACACAGTTATTTATCATAGTATCTTATACTGAAATTGTATTTACAGCTGCAAAAATATTGCTGTCCCAAACAAAGCTTTTCTATAACAATGCAGAAAGCAAAATCACACTGCAATATATAAAAATGATAAATAAAAAAGGTTCTATGTAAGAAATTTCTTTCTCTCAGTACTAGGAGGGAATTCCACATCATGAGTCATACATTCCCCCTCTATCAAATTATTTTCATATCAGTGTTCTACTTCACAAAGATTTCCAGTTATTCAACCTGACAGCATTTTCTCCAATTTTACTGGTGTTAAAGTATTCTCAGAGTGTTCTCTTTATGGGGGCTGTTCAGAGTGTATCTGAATCACAGTAACATAATTACTAGATGGGAAAAATAGATTTGAATTTATTTAGTTATTTATTTAATGCTTGTTTAGTGGGATAGTCTGACTGGGTAGTTGCCCTTTTTCATTGGAGGCCTGGACGGAAAGCCCTGGAGGTCACAAATGATAAAACAAGTACAAAGAAAGCAATAAAAATATATACAAATAAATAACTCACAGAGTTGTTTAGAATACTAGAGTATAAATATGTTAAGTTTCTTATAGTTGATACAGACTGAGTGAAATATAAGTTGCTCAGAAGAAACAATTGCAGTATATGCTGAGATATGAGAATACATATTGCTGGTACATTATTTACAAATGTAATATTTACAAGAATTCCTATAAGTAAATTTATTACTGGCTATATACAGGAGTAAGGACTAGTAGAGTGAAACTTTACTTAACCAGGAGTTAGACAGGTGCTAGGAGTTAGATAGATGTGTTTTCAGGAGTATTTTGAATTGAGAGGGATTTGCGATGGTTACTTTGTTTTGCGGGGTCAAGTTCCAAGTTCTGGAGATTTTATTAGAGTAGAGAGAATCTCTATAAAAGTTGTTCACTATTGTGACTTGTAATAGAAATTTTTCGGAAGATCTTATCGTCTTTTGTTAGTTTGTAGTTGAAATAGGTTACAGAGTGCTGGGCATTTTCCTGGTTGGTATACTATGGCATGGGCCATTGTTAGTTGACTATATGTTAGGAGGCTGGATAATTCAAGCCAGTTTAGTTGGCGTAAGGCATTACAGTGATGGGATCTATATGGAGAATTAGTAATGAATTTAGCGATCTTATTATAGTAGGCTTCTAGTTTAATAGATCATTTTTTTAGGCTGGTGAAAGTGGCAAAGGCGTAGAGTAGGGTAGAAAGGAGATGAGTTCTGGCAATTGATTGTATTGTGTTGTCAGCAAGGTATGGTTTAAATTCTGTATAGAGAATCTAGTTTAATGTGAACTTTTATATGGTTAGAGATAGATGCTTGTCAAATTTCAAGTTTTTGTCTATTGTGACTCCGAGTAATTTGGTGTGTGGTACAGATTCTATATTAGTATTATCAGAAGAATATATTTGGAAGGGGGTTTGCAGATCTTGGGTTTTGTTTTTAGAGAAAATCATCAGTTTAGTTTTTTTTTTTTAATTAACTGGGATTCGGAGAGCTATGACTCTACTGCTGTGAAAGAAAGCTGGGTCGTCTCTTGTAGTTTAGAGAGTGAAGGGGCTGCACAGATGAGTGTGGAGTCACATACATATTCTATGATTGTGGGTTGGTTGGTAGCAGTATAGATTTTATTGGTAAATATGCTAAATAGGAGTGGACCAAGAATAGAACCTTGTGGTATACCTAATGTAACACCTAACAGTGAGGAGAGTTCACATTACCATTTTACCACTTGTTTTCAGTCTGTTAAGCAGCTGAGAATCCATGTAAGGGCAGAATTGCTTAGTTTAAGGGATGCAAGGACATTTAGTAATTTTAGATGTGAGATGGTGTCAAATACTTTTAATGTGTCCAGGAATATTGAGAAGACTAATTGACCATTGTTTCTGAGTTGATTTATGGTGGTAGTGAAACTTAGAAGAGCTGTAGTAGTACTGTGATTGGGTCAGAACCTGTGTTGAGAATTAGTGAGAAAACTATTAGATAATAAATAGTTTATAAGCTAGGAATGGATACATTTTTCTAGAATTTTGGATATAAGAGATAAAATTGCAATTGGTCTAGAACTCGATATGTCTGTACTGGTTCCTCCTTTATGAAGTGGAATGATGTAAGAGATTTTCCAAATTTTAGGAACATACTGTTCGGTTATGGAGTGATTGATTAAAATGGAGACTGAATAGGCTATTGCAATGGCAGTTACCTTAAGGTATACAGAGGATAGATTGTCAGCAGCAAGGGAAGTGGATTTAAGCTTATATAGCATCTTTTCTATGGTACTGGTTTGAATGATGATGAAGGAGAATGTATTAGGAGTTGCATTAGAATTTAAGGGAGTGGTTAGAGGTGTATTGCAAGGAGTTTTGTTAGGTTTAAGATGGAGTTTGCAAAGTGAGTGTTGAATTGTGTGGCAATACTGTTTGAGGTATTTGTATTGAAAGGAGTTGGGGTTGAAGTTTGACAAGGTTGCAATAGTTGATTTATCATGGCCCAAAATGTTTTGGGGTTATTTTGGTATTTTTTTTGGGGGGGGCATGCAATTAAGTGACTATCTGACTTACTTCCACTGAGGAATGTACCTCTTGATGTGTCTGTTACTGCTTGGCATCCCATTGTTACCTAGGTCTTTTTGTCACTTTTAATCAATTTCTTAGCTTTATTTATGAGTTGCTAATAAGTGTCTCAGGTAGCCTGTTTTTTATTGGATTTGTAATGAGCCCTAGCTTTGTCCCTGGTTCTAAGAAGTAGCTTAGTTTCTTTGGTTAGCCAGGGGGGATAGTTTGTTTTTACTTTAATAATTCTAGGGGGGACATGACTGTTCAATATATTTAACAATGTATTATTAAAATATGATAAGGCTGTGTCTAGTGGGAGTGTTGATACTGGAGTCCAGTTGCATTGTTGCAGGGCTGATATGAAGGTTTGAGGTGAGAAATTCTTCTTGTTATGAATTTGTCTACATATAATAATTTTGGGGGAATGTAGGTATTGTCTTATGAATACAAACAACAAATAAATGTAGCATGGTATTTGAACACATAGAATACAACTCACTGAAAATACAAGTACCAAAAAATGAAGGCAGGTAGCTAGCAAAGCCATGGGCTTATATTCAGTGCTTTTTTTTTGGAGAAAACAATTGTTATTCTATAGCTAATAAATTACATTATAAGCTAAAGGGAAATAGCCGATGGTGTCTCATGCAACAAAATCATTTGCTCTGCAAAAGTCATGCAATTTCACCCAATGTGAGTTTGTGAAATACACAGCTATTTCAAATTCAAAATACTCCCAGTTTGCAGTTCATGAAATTTGTCAATGACTTTGCCCAAGGGAAGGTGAACGATCTCTTATCGACCCACTCTGTTTTCTGCTTGACCTATAACAACCTCTGCAGAACTTAGTATATCTGAAGTTCAAGCAGCTAGAAGAAGTATTGTGGCATGCAATTAAGTGACTATCTGACTTACTTCCACTGAGGAATGTACCTCTTGATGTGTCTGTTACTGCTTGGCATCCCATTGTTGCCCTGGTAATGGTTTCCTCTTCTAATAGTGAAAAAATAGCCTTTGAGTTTAAGATATCTCTACCTTTGTAGCTGAAAAGGTGGATTTGAGGTTTTGTCTGCAGCATTAAGTTACACAGCCTGGGATACAGCATTTATCATTATGACATATGACTTAACACTGGTCAAATTACTTATATTCACAGCTTTCAACTATTCTTGATTTTGCACAATAACTCTAATTTTACCTTACATCTTTACCCTGTTCTTCACAAAAGTTTTAATATTGTCTCTTTAATTACTGAGGATTACAGTCTGTCAGAATTTTATGTATTTCTTGTCATTCAAAAAAGTACACATTGATGCAAAACCTATTGTTCTATTAACCTTTTTAACAAAACAGAGTTGAAGTAGTCAAAAACTGTCCTGGAGTTTGATGTCTTGTTCCTGATTCATGAACAAATAAGATGAGAGTTTAAAACACACCATAGATGGACTTACATGGCTTTTGCATCCATGCAGACCAAGCTTGTGGGAATTAAGAGCTCAGCAAAATATTATATAAGATTAAAATACAGAGAGAAGGATGTTTCATTTACTTTAAAGCCAGGAGAGCCAACTGAAAATAAAAAAAATCATATTTTTGTCCTTAGTAGTCCTTTGCCAGTGCAATAACAGCAAAAGCAAGCAACTGTCCTTTGTATATCCTTGCACAGGACAAAAAGTCCAGAAAAAATGCAGTTATATAAATCAGTTAGAGGAGCAGCTGAATAGATTCTACCTGTAAATCAAAGTTTGAGGGGCGCTTGGGTGGCCAAAGCTGGAATCAGACCTAAAAGTTTATAAATCCTGAGGGAAGGACAAATGACCAATTTGCCATTAAATCAAAATGTCAAACTCAGACTGAGAAACTTGTCTGCTGTGCTCCCCACTGTTGTGTGAGTTCATACTTATGTACAGATGCAGGGGCTGATGGTTCAGGGAGGCTTGCCCCTATTGAAAATGTTATTTGAATGTTTGAAGATATTCATCTCCTTGGGACTTGATAACAGTTTTTCATCAGCCCAGAATAAGTTCCACTGAAAGCAATTTTCAGTGAATTGATATGGATCCCACCAACTACTGCAATACTGCACTGTCTACTTTAGGATATATTTTGGTATGTAAATAATGTAGGGTGCAATATTCAAGCAAATAAATCCACACATATCATGTAAGGCACACTGAAAAAAACATTTATACTGTAGTGAATAACTATACAGGTTTGATGTATTTAGCCCCTGCGTTGCCCCACTCCACCAGCTTACCATCATGAAAACAGCAGCACAAGAGCTGCTTGTGGAAATGAAGTGGAATATGTTGTAACCAAAATGTGGACACAGGGGTATTAGCTGCTGTTGAACTCTACATCACTGATGGCCCCATCTCCAAATCAGATCTCTAAAGCAGAAGAGGTTATCTAATTATGACATTTTTCCATAAAAACATGTCAAGGCACTGTTGCAGACCATCATTTTCATACTTATTTGACTCTTTAGGCTGCAATAGATCGGAAATGATGTGTTTGTATAATAGCCTCAGTTAGTCAGGTATTTATGTCAGCACTGTTTTTCTATGACCATTGAAACATACACATAGCTCACCTACACAATGTGCCCCTCAACCTAAGCCCCTAAGGCAAAACAGCTTGCCCAATACACTAATCATAGGTGACTCAATAGTGAGGCACACTGATGTCCCACTCACCAGGTTGAATAAGGAAAGGTAACAGTCAGCTGTCTATCAGGTGCCAGAATCTGACATATAACACATGCACTCAGATCACTCCACAACAAGTACAAGTATGACTCTGTCACTGTCCATGTGGGAGTGAATGACCTGAGATGCACCTCACTGGACTACATGAAAAGAGACATGGTGGAGCTCCCAGATTATGTGGCCCAGGCAGGTATGACACTAGCCCTGAGTAGCATCCTACCATCGCCCAGAATGATACCACAGTACAAGCAGAAAGTGATTGACTTCAACAACTAAGTTTCTGGTGTCATTCTAAGGGGATCCAGTATCTGTCTGCTTGGGATGACATGATTGATAGACTTTGATTCTTTGCCAGAGATGGCCTGCATCTGTCACCCTTAGGTTTCCAGATACCAGCTAAGGCTCTTGCCACCCCTATAGTGCCATATTTAGTTGATGTTCCAAAGACCAAGTTATCACCGTAACAGCTATAAGTAAATGCAATCTGAGGGTCATGATGCTCAATGCTAGAAGTCTAAATCTCAAGATGCACTTGCTCGAATCACTCCTACAAATGGAGAACATTGACATTTGTGCTGTAATGGAGACCTGGTTTTAAGCAGCAGAAAGAACCTATGCTCTACCAGGCTATAACTCATTCCACACCTTTCGACCCCAGAACATGGACAAAGCTCCAAAGACAGTGCTGTCTCCATATTCAAAAAGGATATGGACACTTCCAGATTAGTAGCCCAACATAACGCATCTGAGATATTTCAGGTACAACTAACAATGGGTAAGAAGGCAATTTAGGTCATAGCCTGCTATAAGACCCAACCATGTCTGAAGACTCTCACTCCACATTCCTAAGCACCCTGGAAAGTATTACGGTCCAACCCAACACTCTTACACTAGGTAACTTCAACTACCCCTCCATCAACTGGGAAAACTACTCATACACCAATACACTGGCCCAACGCTTCCTGGAATTTATCAATTCCAATACCTTGGACCAATTTATTCTTACCCCCACTAGAGGAAGCAACATACTTGACCTGGTTATTACTAACATGGGCAACCATTGCTTTACACCAATAGTCAATTCCTCCCTGGTTAGATCCAACCACAAACTAATCACCGTGGAAACCCACATCTCACCCACAGCCCCCTCAAAAGTAACCAGTATGAAAAACTTCTCCAAAGCTGATTTTGGACTTCTAAAAACAGAAGTGGCTAACTTCATGGCAGCCATGTTAATGGAAAATAGATGCATGACTGCCAAATCATACACCAATGCAATGTATGGATACATACATAAATGCATGGAACTAGCCATATCAACAGAACCAAGATGCTCTCCTCCAAAAAAGGAAGCCAATCTGGTGGTCCCTTGTCATTAATAAACTCTACAATAAAAGGAAGAAGTTGTTGCAGAAAAAGGTGAAGTCCCAAGACTGGAAAAACTTCCTTATTAGCCTCAACAAAAAGTTGAGATCTCTCATCAGAACCTCTAAAGCCAACCATGAAGGCAGAATTGTGGCAGACACTAAAAACAACCACAAAGCCTTCTATAGTTATATAAAGAATCTCCATGGCAATACCCAGATTTGCTCTGAGTTACTGCACAATGGTACCTCCTATACTGAGCCAACATATATTGCCATCATACTGGCTGAGATTCAGTGCCAACTTTACCCCCCCCCCCAAAAGACCAATCTCAGTACCAGAGGAATGCCAGGCACCCAGCACTACTGTAGCACAAGTTAAAGCTGCATTATCCAAGGCCAAGAATACAGCTTTCATGGGACCCGACAATATCCCTGCATGTGTTCTACATGAACTACAAAGTGAACTGGCACCACATCTGTGTGCCCTGTTCAATCACAGCCTCACCTCAGGCTTTGTCCCTATTGAATGGCGCACTGCTACAGTCATCCCTCTCCATAAAGGGGAAGTGACTACAGACCCTGGGAATTATCGCCCCATTAGCCTGACAAGTCTGATATGTAAAGCTATGGACCGCATCATCATGGACTTAATTAATGAGGATATAGGGAATCTCCAAACTCTAGATCCCACTCAGTTTGGTTTTGTGAAACGTAGATCATGCCTGCTCAACCTGGTTGACTTCTTTGAGTCAGTCACCAGAGCTGTGGATGAGGGCAATGCAGTTTATACAGCCTACCTTGATCTGGCCAAGGCCTTTGATACCATTCTTTACTCAGGATTTATTGATAAACTCACCAAACTATGTATCAACTCCTATATCACTAGGTGGGTTGCAAATTGGCTCAAAGATAGAACCCAGCTGGTATAATGGTTAAGGTGCTTACCTTAAAGACCCAAGGTACAGGGTTTGATTCTCACATGAGGTAATTGGCTAGGCTTAAAATGGCCCTCAAGGTCAGTTAGCCTAGTACTAACCTATGAAAGTAGCGGACTCCAAGTCAGACTGCCGACCAGTCACGAGTAGAGTCCCACAGGTATCGGTACTGGGTCCCCTCCTGTTTGGCATCCACTTCTCAGAAGTCCAGGCCAACACAGAGTGACTCTGGCTGACCAGGTTCACAGACAGCTACAAGCTGGGAGCCATTATTAACTCCCCAAGTGATGTAGACATCCTACAGAAAGGCCTCACTGAGACCAATGACTGGTGTCGAAACCATGGCCTTAAGCTTAATGCCAAAAAATGTGTCATCATCCCCTTTCAGAAAAACTCAGTTCCCACTAATTACCACATCGATGGAAGCCCACTGAACACTGAAGGCATTATAAGAGATCTGGGGACACAGGTTGACAGTAACCTCTCCTTTGACCACCACATTGCCACTGTTATCAGAAAGGCCTTCTATGTGGCACATCTCATTACTAAAGGTTTTGCATCCAGGAAGAAAGAGGTCATCGTCTCTCTCTACTTTTCCCTCATTAGGCCAATCATAGACTATAATGCCACATTTGGCATGTACATCACTAGGCTCATGCAACAGCTGGAAAGGCCACAAAAGTACCTCACGAAGAGGATTATAGGCCTTAAACACATGTCCTACATGGACAGACTCAAAAAACTCCAGCTACACTCTGTTTCATATCATCTACTAAGAGGCAATCTCTGCTTGACTTAAAAAGCCATGTCTGACCCAGCTCTGTTAGAAATGCTACATCTAAAGAAATCCCAATCCCTCCACACCACATGCTCCAGAGACCTCAGCCTCATTACCACACAATCAGCAGAACATGCTGGAGGGACAGGTTCATAACCCAGAGACTGCCCATGCCCTGGAATAGACTTCCCATACATGTCAAGGAGAGCACTTCACTGGCCCTCTTTAAGAGAAATCTTGATGACTGGATGGGAAATAGAAAGTTCACCCTGGGGTCACTCCAGTGGCTCTACTTGATAGAGGCACTAGGAACTAACATCGGTGCAAGATGCCAGGGAACTTCTTTGGGCTAGGCTTGTAAAGGCTCCAGGGCCATTAGCCTAGTACACTCCTAAGAACCTATGAACACGCAAGTATTTCCATAGGTAAGAGTTTCTCCTCAAGTGTCAAGTAAAAATGGCAATATTTAGTTGAAAAAGCTCAGTTAAAATAGAATAACTGGAAAAAAAGCTTCTTCAGCACTCTGTAGAGTTTAATACTTCAGATATGCAACAATAAATTTAATGGAATAAAGATACCAAAGAACTCACTCATGTTATTTCTTTATAATTCAGCTATATCTTTATCTTTAAACTGAATCTTACTGATGTTTCTACTCTTTTTTTAAAGTCATGGACTTCAGATATAGACTTAATTACATGGGCAAAAAATTGTTGATATTTTTTAGCACTTTTGGAACATTTTCTAGGTTTATGTCTATTGGTAGAAAGCTGTAATTATTTATTATATGTGCTTATTTTCATTTAATGGCTGCTGCCGATATCAATATTGTTAATATTTGTGTAACTCTTATTGTATTGCAATAAAGTTGTTGCTGCAAAAAAAAAAAAAAAAAAAGTAGAAAATCTTGGGGCCTTAATGTTGCTGTGAGTTCTCTTACCCTAATCACCCTGCTGGGACTTTCTAGTTCAGTTGGTGTTGCAATAATGACATTTATGCACTAATACTGTGTCCAGCTTTGATTTTTTTTTATTATGACATGTGCCTGATCATGTGTACTCTGCTGCCCCACAACAATGCAACTTCTGCGAGACATCAACATTTATTTAACTCAGTAACTTAAGTCTCTGCTATCTTCCTGAGAACCTATGATACCATAACATCCCTTAGGGACAAATAATCTATTTATTGTTATAGGTTACTTCACATAATTATGTATAGGTACCATGATTTTATTAAAGTAAGCAAGACCCCAGTTAATAATGATTTTATTAAAACTAAGCAGGATCTCAAAATTCATTAATTACACTAATGAATTTTTGACTTCACATGTCTTTAGTCGGCTTCCTAACTTTATTAATCCTGTTGCCCCAACATCATTAACTTTACTGGGGCACTGATCTCTTTAGTCTAACTGCAGGTCTAAGAATTTGCTAATATGTCATGACCATTCATCTGTAAACTTTGTGTATGTGTGATTTTTTTTTTTTGGTGTGTGTGTGTGTGTGTATTGTGAGTATATGAGTGTGTGTGTGTGTGTGTGTGTGTGTGTGTGTGTGTGTGTGTGTGTGTGTGTGTGTGTGTGTGTGAGTGTGTGTGTATTGTGAGTATATGAGTATGTCTGTATGTGTGTGTGTGTGCGCTTGAGCGTGCGTGCATGCATGTATGTGCATCTGTGTGCATGTGTGCATGCGCAAGTGTGTGTTTATTGTGAGTATATGAGTATGTGTGTGCACATGTGTGCGCGTGCACATGTGTGTGTGTGTGTGTGTGTGTGTGTGTGTGTGTGTGTACGCGCGCAAGTTTGTGTGTGTGTGTGTGTGTGTGTGTGTGTGTGTGTGTGTGTGTGCGCGCAAGTTTGTGTGTGTGTGTGTGTGTGTGTGTGTGTGTGTGTGTGTGTGTGTGTGTGTGTGTATGTCTGTGAGTGTACTATTTCTGGTAATCCTCTTAGGCCTCTTGCGCTGGTAATTCTAATGGGAGTTCCAACATGAGTAACTCTGCTCACACTAGATTGAGGTTCACATATCTACATAAATATGAATGCCTAAGAGCTCACACTTCTTCTGGAGGCAGGATTGTTGTTTTTGTTCTTGATTCCATCCTGTCAAAATTATTATGTGATAATATTGATATGCAGCCTTTTCTATTTGAACTTCTAGAATGTTTCAATACTATCCACTTACATGTAATTTGTAGCTATTGCAGCCCAAAAATGAATAACATTATGCTGCAAACTCAATATTTAAAACTCATGGTTAAAAAATGGGATTTTAAAATCTTGATAATCCAAGGTGATTTTAATTTTTCCTAATACTAACGGGAGAAGTAGAACATGTAACTCACCAACTGAACATGGACTCTATGACTTATTGACATTGAGAGATATCTTCCAGGTGATTGATTTTCCTACTCAAAAAGTAATAGTTTCTACATATTTTTATAACATTTGTAGTGAAATTTATAATATTAAATCTATTTTACCATTGGGGGCCTCTGATTACTGGGCTTTACAAGTTGCTTTAGATGTATATGTGAATGCTTCTAAAATGATTTTAACAAGTTAGGAGTATTGGAGGATTGGAACACTCAAGCTTCTTTTGTATCACTAGCAACTTGGCAGTTGTTTGAGAGCAAATGCTTATAGCTATTACATAAGTGTATTAAGGTTGTATTAATTGGCCAAAAATGGAGGTTAACAGAATGATGGCATATGAAGGTAACCAAATTAGTATGGGAAAATGGAACTTCAAACAATTCAACAATTTTGTTTAAGATCCTTAAGGAAAAACATATACATTATTGAAAAATCAAATTGAAACATCCAAAACTTTTCACTAAGAGAATCTGACTAAGAATGATGATCTTAAAAAGTGTTATAGTTATATCAGTAACTCATAGGTTCATAAGTTCATAGGTGTGTACTAGATAAATGGCCCTGGAGCCTTTACAAGCCTAGCCCATAGGATTATCCTGGCATCGTGCTACCCAACCTTAGTTCCCAGTGCCTCTGTCAAGTAGAGCCACTGGAGTGATCCATGAGGTGAATTTTCTATTTCCCATCCACTCATCAAGATTTCTCTTGAAGAGGGCCAGTGAGGTGCTCTGTTTGACATGTATGGGAAATCTATTCCATAGCTTGGGTAGTCTCTGGGTTATGAACCTGTCCCTCCAGCATGTTCTGTTGATTGTGGTAATGATGTTGAGGTCTCTGGAGCATGTGGTGCGGAGGGATTGAGATTCTTTAGATGTAACATTTCTAACAGAGCTGGGTCAGACATGGCTTTCTAAGTCAAGCAGAGATCGCCTCTAAGTAGGTGATATAAGACAGAGAATAGTTGGAGTTTTTTGAGTGTCCATATAGGACAAGTGTATAAGGCTTAGGATGCTCTTTGTGAGGTATTTCTGCATTAATTTCAAAAGGCTAACAATAGGCTTAGTCCTATTCCTAATCAGGGTACAATTCTTTGTCATTCTCCTGAAATAGCTGAAGTGTCTAATGACTACTTTGCCTCTTTAGTTTCAAGTGCTGTAGTTATTAATGAAATACCAGTTCTGGATAAATGTCATACTTCATGTTCATTACTACAGAGGATATGGCAAAATATGCATTAAATATTGTTAAAGGAACAGTGGTACTGGTCCTAAATCTATACCAGGTTGTCTCATTCATTATGTTTCTGGTCAACTGATACTCCCTTTAACCTCATTGTTTAATTTTCTATTAGCGACCAACACTATTACTAATTCATAGATGTTAACAGATATTGTACTGATATGTAAGAGTGGATCTTCTGGTGATACTATTGTCCAAAAATTCTGACATCACTTACGGGCAAGTGTTTTAAGAATGCACTAACACTCAGTGAACTTAAACAACATGGTTTCACAAGGAAGCGATTAATGAAACTACTATGGCTGCAATACATAATGGTGTTAGTATGGGGGCTGCATATTTGCCTCAGTCAAAGGCTTTTGATAGTATCCCTCATGAAACAATAATTAGTTCTCTGGTAAAGCAAAAGCTAAATCCTTATATCATTGAGTGAGATAGGTGTTAGCTTTTACACTGATGTCAACTGTTAAAGCTCAGGAGTACTTTTCAAAATGGTCAGAGATTGCTACTGGGGTACCATAGGGTTTTAGGCCCTATGCTGTGTTCAACATGATATTTTAATTTTTGCCTATTTATGGCACATAGCAACAACCACATCATCAAATTCGCAGATGACATCACAGTGGTGTGACTCATAAGTGATGATGATGAGAGTGGGTATAGAAATGAGGTCATCTCCCTGATTGAATAGTGCAATAACAACAATTTGGGCCTGAATGTCACTAAAACAAAAGAAATCATTATTAACTTCAGGAAAAGCTCTGCGATGTACCTGCTCCTCAAGATCAATGGTGAAGAAGTAGAGAGAGTCCAAACTACTAAGTTCCTGGGGGTGCATATATCAGAGGATCTTTCTTGAAGAACAAACACAGACAGCTAATTAAAAAGCCCACCAGAGACTACACTTCCTAAGAAGGCTTAGAAAAGTAAAGCTCTCTATGAATTTTCTAAATACCTTCTACAGAGGAGCCATTGAGAGCATTATCACCAGCAACTGCACTGCGTGGTTCGGTAGCAGCACAATGGCCAAAAGGAAGAAGCTGCAAACAATAATAAGAACAGCAAAGAAGATCATGGGCACTAGTCTTCCTATCTTACATGAGCTCTTTAAAATGAGATGTAAAAAGAGGTTCCACAAAATACTGAGTGACACTTCCCATCCAGCATATGGTTGGTTCACTAAACTTGCATCTGGTAGAAGGTGAAGGAGTTTCCACTGCAGGACCTCCAGATACATGAACAGTTTTTATCCTACTGCAACATGACTCATTAATGCAGACATAAATTTGGATTTATCAAAACTATAATATAATTCTTTTCTTTTTTTCATGCAGTAATTCTATATATTAATTGCATACAAAAATGAATATATTCTCATTGAAGTGCAATTCCAATCCCTTCCTTATGTACAATATCACCCAGTCTCACCTCTGTGTATAGTGCACTTCTCTTTTCATGTGTTAATCATCTAGTATTCATTGTTGTCCAGTGTATATAAATAGTGTACAAGCATGTGTGTCCGCTACCTAGACATTTACTTTTTGAAATATAATTATTGTTTTTTTTTTCTTTAATACCTATCATGTCTTGCTTTTTGTGTATGTTTTTCCTGTAACAGAGCTGACACTCAAAATTTCATTTGGGTAGCACTTCTATTTCTTAAATGACAATAAAGTTTCTTTGAATCTTTGAATCTGTATCTTTTGAATCTTTGAATTTTGGCTGCACGAATATGCTGAGGTCATTAAAATTTGAGCATTTTTAACACCATTATCAGATTATTTAGCTTTCAATTCATATGTGTCCAAACTATTCAATACCAATGATTTTATAAGTGGTGTTACAGTATATAGTTTGGTCATTTCAGACCTGAAAAGTCTTGTATTTTGAGAATAATGTTATACCGGAAGAGACTAAATAGAGAGACCTTAGTGTATATATAACTTTTAACTTAACATCTAAAAAAGCATGCGTTCCTAAGGGCATGGCCTAATGGGTAAGGTATTTGCCTTACAAACACAAGGTGCAGGGTTTGAGTCTCACAAAGGATAATTGGCTAAGCCTAAAATGGCTCACAAGGTCAGTTAGCTTAGTACAAACCTATATTAGCCTCCTTCTGTACATTTTTGACCAGACTTATTGAAATTATTTACAATGTATAATATGATGCATAAGTGAATATAACTCATTATTTTGAACATATTCAAGTGTTGATGCCTCCGTATTAGTAAGTGTTCAAGAAAGATTTACTAAAAAATACTATGGAGTGCAGGACTAGCACAAATCAGGTACATTTAGCTAAACTTAAAATTTTCTATCAGTTATCACTGGTTCCATGGCAGACGTTGTGCGCCATATCATGCATGTCAGGGTGAAGACTTATGACTTTTATTAAATATTTTGGTTGCTGCAATAGGGCAAATTTGTCATAAAGCAAATTATACTTTTCAAATAGCAAAATGCAAAATCACATTTAGATCAATGTTTATCAAACAAATTATTGTGAAATCATGCAACAGTCTACCATTAGATGTAAGGACATGTATCTCATCTGAATAATTCAAGAAGTCTTGAAACTGGATTTGGTTTTAATGTCTACTCTGTTGCCTTGGATCCTGCATTACAATGGCCTTGACCTTTACACAGCTTACCAGAAACTATGAAACTAGGAAAATATGAAGCTATATCCTTAAATTCCAAAAATAGCCCTATTCACAATATTTATAGCATGTGCCGTATTTCAAGCAACCCTATACAGGTAATATGAAGAATATATATTTAAAAAAGAGAGAATAAGTGATACAGGTGATAAGGCAGTCAAAATAAAACATTAGCTTACACACACAGTCATTGTTCAAAACTGATATTGAATAAAACTAAAAAATAAAGTTATAGTGGTCGAGATGCCAGCAAATCATCACTGTTATTTCAATGAAATAAGGCATGCACTGTGCAAATATTTTCATTCTATGATTCCTTGAGTCCACTGTTATATTCTTTATTCACTGAAAACTTTACTAATTGGGATGCATCTTTTGTGGCTTCAAAGTATATAAACAAAAATAGCATCATACAAAGTACATTATTTTCTTGTTACCATGATGATCTGAAACTTGTCAAAAATAAAAAAGTATAGTTCCCTGTAATATGATGAACTTAACTTGATCTGCACTACCTAATTACTGTCAGTGGGAAATGCAAAAATAATAAATGGGCATTGTGTCTTCAGTAACAGTAGCAGAGCTAGAGTGGTGCAAGATGGGCCAACCACCCCAGGCACAAAGTGTTTGGAGGGGTACAACTAGCCGATCCTGATATTTTGTTAATGCAATACGGGCTTTTAAAAGCCAGTATTGCATTTGCAGTCAAACCTGAGTGCAGTAGTGTTCCATGTATAGTCTGAACTGAAGCAACTAGTTGTTACATTGTAGCAAGCAATTTGCTACAGTTTAAAAGTAAAAAAAAAAAATATTTTTTGTTTTACTTAAAACTCGAGTGCTGTAGCACTCCATGCAGGTAAGCTATAAACTATAGCAACTGTTTGCTACAAATAGTTTGCTACGGTTTAAAGGAAATTATTTTGAGGGAGGGTTGATGGCAGGGCACTAAATGTCTGGGGCAGGAGGGACAGTGTGTGTGTCATGCATCTGGGCACCTGTTTGTGTGCCAGTAAAAGAAGTATCCTTTTTGTTTATTTATTTATTGTTTGCTCTACAATGGAAGAGCTGAGGAGATGTAGTAAGCAGATTGCGTATGGGTTTATTACAGTGAAGTGCTTTTTTTGCTCTTGATGATAGGAGGGTGTGGGGTGCTAATTCACAGTACAGACCCAGGGTGCCGGTTACACTCCTGTTCAGTGATATTTAGGGAATCTCAAATGAACAAGCAATGACAACTAGTCATAATTTCCTAAACTGATATAACTACAGACAGTACACTGCTGGATATGCATGTTGACAAAAATTTGTACACTACTATTTTAGTCATTGGGAATTATATAACATTTGCATTATTATTTAATGCTCGATTTCCCTGTGACATAATTTCCACATCATCTACGGATCTATTTATTCTACAGACTTTCTGGTGACTACATTCACCAGACGTGATCGGTGAGGATTAGATTTCTCCTTTGCTTCTAACTTTTCCATGAATTCCATCAGTTAGCAGGCTGTAGCAATACAATGTATGCTGAGCTAGGCTAGACCATGATCCCACGTGTCTACCATGCTTAGACAGAATACTAGACTCTCCTTGACAGGCTGCTGCCCCTGTGCTCTACTTCCTGCATATACAGTCCACATCTGTGGTCTGCAGACAGTTTATTAGCATAGTGGTTGTGAACATTATCTATACAAAAATAACTGGTCTGTGTTGCTTCTGTAGCAGAATTTGAACAACCATGGGTTTTCTATTACAATTAGAAGGACAAGACTTGTGAATAGGCAGAATTCTGGAACTTACTCACATTCCATTTATTTATTTATTTGTTTACACCGGCTGCACACTCATTATTGTGGCTTTCCTCACATGCCATTCTTATACATCTACCCCTTTATCTTGTGATAATAAGAAGCATAAAAATGTCCCTCTCTAGAAATTTCTGAACAGTCGCAAATGTCAACCATGCAGTTATGACAGGAAGCCCCTGGGGGGGTCTTTGATGATGGGGACTTTATCCGTCAACATTGTTGAGCTGGCTTTAAGTCACATGAATTGTTTACAGTTTTCATGTCTTGAGAAGGGGATAGCAGTGAATGAATGATAATTAGTTAGATAAAACATAATTCCCTAGACTACATTTCACAGACTTGGGCACTCTTTGAAAATGCTATGTTGAGATTTATTGTAGCCAATTACAACAATCTTCAAAAAGCTTATCTTTGCCAGTAGGAATACATCTCAACTGTTCAGAATTTTAGAGACTGTCCAGATTTTTTGCCTCTTATATTTGATCTCTTCCTCATACAATTGTGGTTTTCTGGCAAATCACTGAGGACTGAAGTCACTAAATAATGACAGACATTTGAGTTTCAGTTTTATATCCTACTGAAAATACATGTTGAAGTAAATCCTGTTATTCTAGCAAATGTCTAAGTTTATGAAAGCACTATTTAAAATTTATCCCCAATTTAGGCCTTTGTTCCCCCATTATTTTTGGATTTGCCTAGAATTCTTGTCCTAAGACATTGAGAGGTATTGGTATGAAACATGTTTCTGTAATTTGTGCTTTGTTCTCGTCTAAGTGACTCATTTCAATGAGACATGCAGCAGTATATACCATGCAAAACTAAAAATTTTCCAGTGTCAACCCAGTTATAGATTTCTGTATGGCTGAGTGTATGTAGGTAGTTTGTGGACACACATGCATGAGTGTGTGTGTGTGTGTGTGTGTGTGTGTGTGTGTGTGTGTGTGTGTGTGTGTGTGTGTGTGTGTGTGTGTGTGTGTGTGTATGTAGTGTTCTTGTCCATCCTTTCTCTGCCTCTATATGTACGTCTTCCATATGTTAATTTGAAGTTGAATGGATTTCACATTATCTTCTTAGTACCCCCTCAAAGAGTAAGTGACAGACATTGTATATGCATTGTAGTTAAAATGGGGTACTACACAATGAAGCCATACTACTCATTATTTTTCTTTGCCCCGTATACAGCAATGACTGATATATCTGCCAGTTCATATAATTCACCTGCTTGCTTACAGCTTCTGAGTTCACATGTAGCCCTCTGCTTTTTGTGATGTAGTAGGGCCCGTAGTTAACCAATGTCAAGACAATAGAAAGCACTTATGGGTTTGCTTTAGGAGTGGACTATATTTTCTAAATCTATTCATCAGCTTGTCTTATACATGCTGATGTTGGCCCCCACTAATTTTTGCACTTTAGCCTTCATGCAGCTGGTTCAAATGCAATTCATTCAATTTCTTCGTGCGCCATGAAACTCTGTAATGTTTTATGTACTCTGCTGCCCCATTTATTACGGCTTATACCATAAGGGGATGTATCAAGTAAGAGGGCAACTATTTTTTTACCATCTCTGTGACTGCAGTCTATCAGTTCAGTGTGGGGTTTCCTGAACTGTACAGGTATGTTCATTGCAATTCTTCACCTGAGTTTAAAGACAAAAATTGTCCTTCTGCAGTTCAGCAGATTTGTCATGACTTGTAACTCATCATATTGATTGGATGTAGGAAAATACTTTATTTTCGAAGTATATTATCCATAGTGCAACACTCCAATAACTGAGACATTACACTCAACCAATAGTCATCCAAACTGTAAAAGACAGTGCTCAAACACTTGCTTCCACTGCCTATCACCTACAACAGCCATATGTTTTATACTGCAAAGAATAATATGGTATGCATACCATATGACCATTCTATGCAACTATAAAACAGCATCTGTGAGATAGGGTCTCCTATTCTCCTTTCTCTCACAGCCCACATTGTGTAATAAAGTAATCTGCATTATGCTTTCCATATACAATTTTCCCACTGATCATTACTGCTTTTGGCATATACTTGAAAGTACTATGGCCCATCTTGGAATATAACAGATACGCATCTGTATAGTTAACCTGATTATTTTGATTTAAGTATCAGAATCAGATTAACTAGTAACAAATAATGCTATCCAGGTCTGTTTGGGGGAGCACTTACATTCTATACTGTGTATTGCTTTTCACTAATTCTCTCTCTTCACCTCTTTCCATTTGGGGAACAGCTTGGTTGATACTTTCAGGCAGTGATTCCTATCAGCGAAGCCCTCTGTTATGTCCCTTTCCGGTTTCACAGAATCCAGCTCGAAGTAACACTAACAGCAGGCTCAGAGTATGTAAAGATGTCAGATTTAGATGAATTTCAGGTGTAGGGGAATTTTTAACAGACAAATTTTAGAATTAGGCTTTTAATAAAATATGTATAAGCATCGTTCACCAACTAGCTGGATGCTGAGGGCTTGTCAAAAAGTATAGATCTATTTAGATATAAGAAAATAAAGTTAAAACAATGGAAAACTACTCCATTACTGTGATACTGACATTTGTGTTACTGTGCAATCCTAGACTTAAGTGGAGAAATACTTAATTCAATAATTTTATTTTAGTAATGATGACTGAGCTTTAATGGGATACAGTATCAATGTATACAAGATATAGCGAAAGCTAGATTTTTTCTTATTTTAATGAGACAGCATTTACAGTTGAAATGAAAATAAACTCAATTATCTAATAACAAATACAGAGCTCATTGTTCTCTCCCATCGAACTTCAGAAAACATCTAAGGGAAGCATTTTGCATGGTCATTGTGAGGGGATGGACTGTAGCAAGGCTAGCTTTAGCTCATTCTGTGGGACCCCCTAGATATCCCCAGAGAGATATAATCCATCCAGCATGTCATAGGCCTGCTCCAATGTCACTTTTAGTAGGGTACAAGATGCACTTCATCCAGGGGGTATCCTTTCAAGTAGTGCCAACAACCTCATTTGACTTCTTTCAATATAAATTAACAGAGTCTATACTCTGATATCCTTCTGGATTGCTAAGCTTTTCACTCTATCACAGAGACTGAGCCTGACTCCTTTGTGAAAGAACTTAATTTTTGCTGCATGCATTTATGAACTACTCTTTTTGGCTCATTATCCAAAGCTTGTGATTACAGGTGTGAGTTATGACATAGATTAACCTGTGACACTTCTGCTGTTTATTGTAGTCCAGAAACCACTGTCCATTGGTGGTAAGTGGTAAATTTGACTCCTTGGTAGAAACTGCTACAGCCTAAAAAAAGGAGCACTATCATTCTATGTGGTTGATTTGTTCCTCATACAGAAGGACCCGTAAGTTCCTATTCAAGACTTATGACAAGGGTTGTAGGCATTCAGGAAGTTTTTGGACTACAAGATTGATAGCTCCATCTCATAGCATTCTTAAAATCTCAGCTTAATGTTGACTGGAAGCTTCTAACAGGAGTAATAAGAGTCCTGATACCCAGTGACCTGTGGATATGGAAGTCTGCCACTAGTGAAAATCACATAAAAACAAGGTTTCCATTTCTATAATGTTGTTTCAGAAATAATCCAGACTGGTATCATTCAACCTTTTATTTAGTTGAGATATGTGCTTTTGTTTACAGTAGAGTTCTTCAGATTACAGTTAATAAAAATGTTAGATCTCATATAGGCATGAGGTATTAGCAGAAGTAAAATCTTATTCTTACAAATCCTTCTTAAAAACTGTGCAACAAAGAGAATTGACCCTGAGGTACCTCACTAGACACAAGGGTTTGTTTATTTTGCGCAGTGTAAGCTTTTTTTGTAAAATATTCAGGCAAGTTCTTAGCACATCTTAATGACATCATGCAATGTTCAGTTACCCTCACTGAGTATAATTTGTCATTACTCAACAAGTTCCAAAATTTATTAAGAACTTATTTAAATTTAAAGCTGGTAGTTGTATAGGTGCAAACATACCTTTAAGCTGAACTTAATTTAAAGCTTTGTGGACTTTAATAAGTGCACCCTGGTCATCATATTAGAAGACAATTGTAAGCACTTAATTATCCATTTGGTATTGCAACCTCTGTCACTGAACCTGGACTGCATGGTCTGTGTGTTCATGAACAAAATTGAGAATCATTACCATATATTCTCCTAAGTCTCAAAAACTGTAAGGTGGGTAAATTGCGTACAACATGTGGAGACTGACAACTGCAAGATATTACAATGCAATTCAGTGAAAAGATGAGTGGGCACACTGATCCAGCAAATAACTTTGTAACTGTTATGCCTAAAAATCTGCATGCAAATATATCCTTGGTGTATGCAGAATTGTTGCAAAGCTGGTATTTTTAGGATATTCCACAAATTAGCTCAATTCACGAATAGCATCAGCCAGATCAAAACTCAATATTCTAAATAACATGCCCATAAATTCACGTATCTAAAAAGAATTGTTATATTCATCATAAATCACATGGCATTAAAAGTACACCGTAAAAATACTGCATAAAAATAAAATTAGGATAATGTGTCCCCTGTAGCAGTTTCCTTTACACACACACACACACACACACACACACACACACACACACACACACACACACACACACACACACAAACATATATATATATATGGTTCCCATTCAGAAGCCTGAAACATCATAAGCCTGAAAATCAAAATCCCGAAACCAAAAGCCTGAAAATTCAGAATCCTGAAAACTCAAAATCCTGAAAGCCCAAAATCCTGAAAGACCAAAATCCTGAAACTCAAAATCCTGAAAACACAAAATAGACATACTGATGTCATTGTGGCTTTGCTATTGTTAGCCCTGTGGTGTTAGGTCATGCATTGGGGTCAGGTAAGTGTGCGGTTGGTTTTATTTTAGGGTTAGGGGTGGTTTAAGTGAGTTAGGGTTAGGGCGCAGGTTAGGCATGTATGCAATAGTGGCAAATATTGGGGTTAGGGGCGGTTTAAGTGAGTTAGGGTTAGGGCGCGGGTCAGGTGAGTGTGCGATAGTGACGGACCTTAGGGTTAGGGTTAGGGTCAGGGTCAGTTGGTAGATATTAGTGTCTTTATAGTGACATATTAGCATTATTTGTGTTTTCAGGATTTTGAGTTTCAGGATTTTGGTCTTTCAGGATTTTGGGCTTTCAGGATTTTGAGTTTTCAGGATTCTGAATTTTCAGGCTTTTGGTTTCAGGATTTTGATTTTCAGGCTTATGATGTTTCAGGCTTCTGAATGGGAACCATATATATATATATATATATATATATATACACACACAAACTATAAACACATAAAACATAGTTTTTAATGTTTATATTTTACTACTCTATACTTTTACTGGAAATTTAGCTAAAGATAGTTATAGCCAATATTTCAAATTACAATAGAAATGGTACCTCGTATATGTGTGGGATAAACAAACTAAATTGCAGCATTGTAGCCTTGAGATATACAATGATGAAATAAGACTTTGTGGTGAATGACACATTAATGCTATACACATGACATAGAATGCCAAGGATTTATGTATATTATTAATGCATTATATAATGTATATAGCTAATGCATTATAGAAACCACTGTATAAGAAAATGTAACTGATAGAGATATTAAGAAGTCAGGCTTTATACATCACTATGTTTTTCAATGCTATCTCTACAAAGCTAGGAATTTTGACATGCACTCTATACCCTTCTTCTAAGTCTGATATCAGTCTATGAGTTCTCATACAAAATTGCTATAATAGGTAAGAAGTGTTCCAAAGCCCTGCTGTGTCTTACAATAACACCATGAGATGAATGGACACTGCAACCAGTTTATTCAGAAAACATCTGGAACTGTCATAAATAGAAATCAGCATTTCATTACCAAAATACCATGAAACAGCTCATAATATCATGTTGTAATCCAAGTCCCTGAATGACACTGTCAACTGGACATGACGACAGCTATCCTTTCTGGTCTGGGGTATCTTACAAGCAGCTGTGAAGCATGCTCAGATTGCTGCTTTGGCTAGTCTGACAGCTTTCCATATGCAGCATGGCAGGATGGCTCATTCCTATCTTTTCAATAGTACATACTGGCCCAGGAGGGACTAAAGGGAAATGAAAGGTCAAAGAACATGCAGCAACCACCCACCAGACTGATACCTGTGCCAGCCTGTTATACCTGAGGTTTCTGGCTATAATGAGGTTGAGGCAATGTACCCAATACAATAATAACATAAATGTTCATCGAATTTATATAACACCATGAACTTAGCATTTAGAGTAATGAATTGCACTAAACCATGAAATACCAGCTGTTAAATTGGAAAACTTTGTAAAAATGAAGAACAATCATGGTTAAGCAAGTCCATTGCATAGTTCACCCTAAAACAGCTGTGACATGAAGGAAAAGGATTAAAAGCAACATGAAATAGACTGATAAATAGTAGTGGTGACAAAAGGTAATCAAGGAAGTACATATCTTCTTAATAATTGTAATAGCTGACTAAAAATACATGATGTGTCCACAGTTATCAGTTCATCACTTTTCATCATTGAATCTCTATTGCAATATGCTAAGCTGTATGTTTGCAGTCTGGAAAAGAAGAAAGGCTCAAGGAAAGATATATAAAAATCAGTGGGGAGGGCGCCAGACTTTCCAAACTTTCTTGCCATTGAAGTGCACTCTCCATGTTGGCTTTGAGTGATCTGATATCAGCAAGTGCTTCCCCAAGGATAGGCAGATACTTCCCCTTCTGGAGAAAACCTTTACCACTATATTATTTTTTTCTGTGGAAAATTTTTCTTTTTTTCTTGGGAAAATGAATTACTTAAACTACAAAATATATTTTTGGCGGTTGTCACTAAAAGATTTACTTCATAAATGTAAATTTTGTCAGATTTACTTGTATGGGAAGATAAAATATTTAAAATAGTTTTTCATACAGAGATAGTACAACATGTTGTTGGAAATTAACGACAGGGCCTTGAAATTGAAGTTTTGAAAGTTGTTACAAAAACTTTTACCTCAAGACTTGAAAACTCATGATGATATTACCCACTTACCAGGCTCTTTCTTGGCTAGAACATGGAGCAAACTTCAGATTCTTTGACCCCCCCCCCCCGTCTACACAAAGGAGAACATTTCATGGGGTCTTTGGTAATCAAGGCAGCTTCCACATTGAATTAGCTGCCCATGGGTGACATTGCTGTGACAAAATTTGGTTCCATGGACCACTCAACATCTCCTCTTTGTCATGGTTCCGTTCACTGTTCCTTGAAAAGTTTTTAAGGACCAGGAGACAGATACATGCTCTGTGGCTGTTGGGTTTTTATCTATGGGCAAGGGAGAACCACAACTATATTACTTGGATGAGGAAGCCATCAGTCTTTTATCACAAAGCTAAACAAAGAGACCTGATTCCCAGGGTATAGCTGGTATTTGGGACAATATTTTTCAAGGGGGTCTCTAGGAAAAAAACAGAAAGTTAGACATTTGTCTTCTCCTGCTTCATGTAGAATGGACAGGGAAGACTGGCTTGTTAAAGCTTTATTTTACAACTATCAGACTTTAGTTTCTGCTTCTTCCTGGAACATTAAATGAAAACGATTTACCTCCATTTCAGATTGTGATTCCCAATCTGAAAGACAGGAGTAAGATTGGAATTATGTTTCTCTATTGTCTACAGCATATGAAAAAGAATCAGATTCTGAATTTTTTTCAGATCCTCCCTTTTTGAAGTTATCTTTTTCTGAAACAACAGCCAGAATTAAATGCTTCTTTCAGTGGGAACAGGATAAAATTCCAGATCTCAGCAAAAATATTATGCCTTATTACACCTGGAGGTTCTTCAGGCTCCATGCGTTCCTCCTATTTTTCCAGTTTTAGAGGATGTTTCCTTGACAGCCTTCAGTATGCCTGATAGTCATCCTCTGCTCCTGAAAAGTCTGAAAGATTATATAAGATTCCTGAAACCCTCAATTATCTGTTTTCAAATCCCAAATCAGATCCTACAGTTCATGCTTTGGCATAACCATCTATGGTCAGACATCTTGTTAATGCTCACCCTAGTCCCTCTGACAGGGATGGGAAAGCATTTGATAGATTAGGAGAAAACATATTCTTCTTCTACAATGAAATTCAAAATTCTGACTTGTCAACTTGTATGTCAACATATTTGTTTGCTTCTTATGAAAATATGAGATTAACTGCTAACCCTGCTAACCTTCTTCAGTTATTAAGGCATCTCTGAATTCATTGACAGCTTCTATTTCTCAGGTAACCAATCACATAAAGTGTTCTTATGACTTTACTGATGTTCTATGTGCAACAGCTTCTATTGGAACAGAAATGAGAACATTTGCTTGGTTACATGCAGAGAATTTACCTGATGATCTCAAAGCTGAGATCTTGAATGTTTCTAAAGATAGAGAAGTATAGTTTAGGCCATTTTTTTCTGTGGTCCTTAATGAGAGAGGAAAGTTAACTCATGGGGGGGGGGGGGTCACTCAGATTTTCAACCATCCTTACTCATTTTTAGTATGACATTTTCCTCTAATTCAGAATTCTTCTATAGGAAACAGAACTAATAGTGTCAGCAAAGTTCAGGCAAACAAATTCAAAAATCAGTGGTAGGGAAGCTTAAAAAAAGATGTGGATAGTCCTCCAGAACCAGGGAGAGTTCAAAAAAGCAGACTGACTAACTACTCCTTCAGATGTTTTCCTCTTCCCACCCTGGTATTCTTTTTAATCTCTCCAAAAATCTAGCTCTTCATTTACCTCTGTGGTACCAATAACTTCAGACAAGTGGTTTCTGAGAATCTTGCAAAACGGCTACATTTGGCAGTTGGAGTTCATTCCTCATTTTCATGGGATTCTTCCTCAAATGTCAACTCAAACTTCACTAAATTCTCCACTCCTGGAAAAAAATGTTATCTCTAGGGATTAATAGACTCAACCCCACCCCCAGAACAAACATGGAAATAATTCTAGTTACTGGTGACAAAAAAAGAAGATGAAAATTAGATACGTCATAGACATCTATTTTTTGAAAACATTATCATGAACTTCCTTTTTCTCATCTTCTACATGGGTTTCAGGTGTCTTGTCAACTGTCACCATTTCTCTTGATTCAATGCCACACTCCTACATTCTTCGACACTCATGCTTGACTGTCGCAGATCTTCTCTCACACAATCCATCCACCTTTTTTTTGGATGCCCTCATTTCTTCTTGCCTTCTTCCTGTCTGTCCCAAACCTTCATCAGCAGATTGTCTTCTGCTTTTCTACATGTGTACCCAAACCACTGTTGTCTGTTTTATTTGATCTATTCTACAGTTGGAGCTACTTTAGTTTTTTCTCTTATGTCTTCATTTCTTCATCTGCCCCACAGTGTGCATCCTATCACCCATCTCAAGGCACTTCATTTCCATTACTTCTAGCTTCCTCAGCTGTACTGCCTTCACTGCCCAGGTTTCTGTACCATACAGTAGTGCTGGTCTCACCACTGTTTTGTACACCTTACTTTTCAGATTCGTTGGCATTCTTCTGTCATACACTACCCCTGACACTCTCTGCCTTTAGCTGTAGCCTCTCTGATTCTAGTTTGGACCCCTTCATTCAAATTTACCTTTTTCTCAACCACAATTCCCAGATACTTGAAGCTGTTAACCTGTTCCACTATTTTCCCTTTTATCTCAATTCTCAACTTCTTCCAATTTACACCATTTGTTGCCATTACTGCTGTCTTGTCTGTACTCAGTTTAAATACATGTGACTTCAGTTTTTCATTCCATTCTCCTATCCTTCGCCAAAGTTCTTGCTCAGAGGCTACCTGTAATGCCACATTACCTGCACACAGTCATTTTGTTGATCTGCCTCCTCCAACATGTTTGCTGATGTAGTTCATCACCAGAATGAACAGCAATAGGCTCAGAGCTGAATCCTGATGCACACTCACTTCCACTGGGAACCCCTCTGTGAGACGGAAAACTGCTCGTATTTGAGTCACTGGGTCCTTGTACATAGCTTACACTAATTCTACCAATGTTTCTGGGACTTTGAACCACTACAGGACTGCCCAAATCAGCTTTCTTGTGACCTTGTCACATATTTTTTGCAAGTCTAGGAATGCCCAGTTGAACTCTTCCCTCATTTCTAACTTCTTCTCAAGTGTCTGTCTCACCTGAAGCATCAGGTCAGTTGTGCTGCATCCTGATCCTGATCTGCTTCTGAACTGCTCACCTCCCATCTTACTTTCTACTACTCTGTGTATATTTATCAATCACCCACTCCAAAACTTTCATCTAATGGGACAGGAGTTTGATACCTCTGTAACGCCCAAAGATGTGGATATCCCCTTTGTTCTTGTACACTGGCATATCTCCCTTATCTCATCCAAAAACTTGATTATATCTGCTGTGACCACATCTGAGCCTGCAGCTTTCCCTGACTTCATTTTCTTTCGTGTTGTTCTTACTTCTTCTAGAGTGGGCTCCTCCTCTTCTATCACTGTAGGCTGTGTTGGGGCAGTCCAGTTTCTGTGCAGTTTTCTTCATTCAGCAGCTGCTGGAAGTACTGCTTCTATCTGCCTTTGATGTCCTGTGGACTGGTAAGCAGGCTGCTGCTGGAATCCCTTAGGAAGGGTGGCAGACTATCTTCATCTTTCTGCCTTTGTCTTGCAACCTGATAGTTTCATTGTGCTACCTACTGACCTTCCAGAAGCTGGTAGAGTGGCCTCTGATACCCTATACTTTGTTATTGCAACTCCTTTCTTAGCTTCTTTGTTAGCCAACCAATATTTATTCCAAGTCTGGTCTGTCTTTTCTATCTGCCACTTTTTCCTGCACTCCTACTTTCTTTTAATGACTTCCTGGGACTTCTGCATTCTACCACTAGCTTTCCTTATGTACTTTTTTTACATACCTGGCTCGACCACATATTAGTTCTCTACTCCTCACATATGCTGTTTTTAGGCGCTGCCATTTTTCTTCAACTCCACCTATTTCCTCCTTTTTTGGGTGCTAGAGCCCTGAGTAATTCCTTGAAATGTTGTGCTTTCTCTCCAGTCAAATTCAGGTTCTTCAGCCTGGTCTTCTGTTGACCTTAGAGCCTTTTCTGACCACTTCTTGCATCTTATTTTGGCAACCAGTCATTTATGCTTTAGGCTGACTGTTTCACTAGGGATAACTTTTCAGTTGCCAATTCTAACCCAGTACCCTTTCCCTTACTAGGAGGAAGCCTACCTGAGTTGCATGTTGGCCATTTTTGCACGTGATCTTGTGACTGTCTCTCTTTCTGAACCATGTGGGCAGACAGAAGTCTAGAATGGGCTCTCCATCTTTATTCCAGTTTCCCTGCCCATGTGGACCCAGTCAGTCCTCATGTCCTGTTCTGTCTGTCTTAATATGTGCATTCAAGTCACCCATTATCAACAGCAATTTATGTTGTCCTGCTTTATCTAATAAGCCCTTTAACTGCTGTCTGAAGGCACTCTTCTCTTCACTATCACAGTTGTGCTGTGGAGCATAGACTGAGAATATGAATACTGTCCTGTTATTAGGCTGGAGTCTGATTGCCATGAGTCTGTCACTAATTCTGATGACAGCCCTCCCTGTCTTCTGATGTTTCTCTCTCACCACATATCCCAAACCATTTCTAGCCTGTCCTTCTCCTCAGTAGTAGACTCTGGATCCCAAGCTAAGTGGCTTTGCTGCACTGCCCTTCCATCTTGCCTCTTGGATACATAGGATGCCCAGCCTCCTCTTTACCGTCATGTTATCCACTTCCAAGCTCCATCCTGTCAGTGAACCTACACTGCCTGTAGCAATTCTTACTTCATGTTTGTCAGGTTGATTAGTTTTACGTCCAGATTTTGCTCCACAGAGCTATCCCAGGTAACCCAGGCTAGGTAATTTGACACTGACCATCCTGTAGCTTACTGAACCAAGGCTGATGCCCTTTATGGCAGGCACACACTAACTAATAGGAGCACATACACCTCTACCACCTTTAACATGGGTGCCTGGCATAGGTCTGAGTAGGCCGGGTCTTCAACCCAATTATCAATGGCAAATACCCATGCCCTTTTTGTGGTGACATTAGTCAACACAATCAAATCACCTAGATTCATATTTTATACCACTGAATGGCTAAATCTTCACATAAAAGTCCAAATGTTTTAGATGATTTCCTTTAGTCTCTGTTACCCCTCATGTTACCTCACACTTTCTTGATAACTGTACACTTTAAAGATGTCAAACATTATTTCTTTGTCTCCAAGACTTCGGATATTTTTTAACATCTTCTGTGGTTGACTTAACATTTAGTTCTCTGGATTACCCTTTGTTCCATCTACAAAGTGTCTGGCTACAGTAGTAGCTCATTACAGGCTACAAAACGTTCACATTTTTCCACACTTAGAAAACTGTCTTATATTTGCAAATTCTTTTTCAGAATTTTGGGAATCTCTTGCCTGGGTAAAGGACCTACTTCTCAGTCTGGAGTTTCAGGTAAACATACAGAAGTCCTCTCTCATTTCTTCTCACAGGATATATTTTTTCTGGGATGCCTCATGTATACATCCTTCATGAGGGTTTTTCTTCCTTAGGATAAAGTAAACCATTTCAAAGAACAGTTTCTGATGTTTTTCCAAAAAGTCTTTGACTTCAGCCAGGGAATATCTCATGATTCTGAGTTTCATGACATTTATTCTCATAATTCTACTGGGAATACTTCCCATGAGAAAAATTTAGTAGTTATTCATATCTATGTGGACCCAACACTGGCAATCTGTATTTTAGGATGTGCTGGGCATTAACAAAAGGGAGTTACTTTGGTGGATGGACCAGTTATCTCTCATATCAGGCCCCCCTTCTCCCTGCCTGCTAGTACTCACTCTGTAACATCAGATGCCTCAGACTTTTCTTGGTGAGCTGTTTCCAAGGGGTGAATGTTCAGAGTCCGGATTAGAGCAGGACAGTTTGAAACACATAAATGTTAAAGATATGATGCCTCTAATAAATCTCTAAATCATCTTTGGTCTCCAGACTCACTATGAGTAATCACTGACAATACCTCAATGATGTTGCACAATATCCGACCATGCCCCCCTTTGCTGACTAACTATGATAGGCTGGGAACTAGCAGCTCTAGACAATCTATCCCTGCAGCCCTACAGGCTACTTACATTCCGAGCAAACAATTATTGCTGCTAAGCTGGGCAGGACCAAGACAGACCCTCAGAAATAGACAGTGAACCCTGGCAGGAGGGGGTGAGGACTTACAGGATTTGATCCAACTGTGAGGACTTTCTCAAATACATTTGCTTCTATTCACAGCAGACATTTAATGAAATTCTACAACAGAATTCCCTGCAAGTAAGCCTGGAAGATATTTGCCTTCTCATTCCCATAGATGGGAATGTTCCTATACTCCTTTCCATCCTTTCCACTGATAACCAGATACTTACTAAGCAGTTGATCTGTGAGCAGCTTTAGCAACCTAGTCATGCATTCCACCCTGAGTTGCTCGCCTTTGCAGTTTAGTACCAAGGTCCTTGTATTTTGCAGAAATCTTGTATAACCATGGGTGAGATAATCCTTTAGTGTTTACATGCTCCTCCTGTCCATAAAAGGCAATGGTAAGAAGCTAGGGGTGAGCTTACAGTTCCCCATCCATGCATCTAGGGTGTGCTTGAATAAAGTAACATACATATTTAACTTCACATGGAGAGCTTGGCAGTTCCAGAGAATGGTATTCTCTGTGAGATGTATTCCTTCACCGTGTTCTGTTTAAGATTCAGCAGAGACTACAGTCTCTAGAGTGGGTGATTTTGCACATATTGGACTTACAGATGTGTAGAAGGTCTGACAGTATAGAGTTGATAGAGGCTCTGTATGTGAGGCAGAGCTCTCCCCTTATCAGCCTGTAGCACACTGAGAAAAGGGACAGAGCTTTTAGGCTGTCAGAGTAGCTTTTATGTTTTAGTAACTTTATTTTGTTGGTCATTCTAAAGAATTTAGATGGAATTCCCTTAAATAATTGTGGTTATTCTCCTTTGGCCCTGGTAATACTGGTCTCCCTTCCTTTTGAAAATAGCCAAAGCCAATTACCAGGAGTTTTGTCATATGATGGACTTACTCACATGTGACAAGGGTTGTTTTATATATCCCAATCTGCAACTTCTTCAACAGACTGCCTGGGTGATAGGGTTTTAATACCCTTTATGCATCTGCTTTCTGAGGATGTATAGAAGGTAATAAAGTGGGCTATGAAATGTTCTTCTAGAAAATCATATATGTGTAAATGAGAAAGGTTTCCTGGTGCCAAAATAAAAACTAAAACCATTTTAAGCCCCATATGCCTTTTATTCTACAATATCTGTGAGTCATCATCCTCTGAAAAAGCAACTAAACTGCAAAACAAAGAAAAACCCACAAAAGCTTAACAGCTTAAAAGATGTAATCTGTCCAAAAAAAAAAACAAGAAAAAAACTCAAACAAATCCTGTATAGTAAGTAGGACCATTAAAAGCTTCTTCAAAAAAATTGTTAAAAATAAGATAAGCACTTACTTTCATTTTGTTTAACCACAAAACTTCATCAGATAAATCAAAGGAAGTATGGCCAGGAATTTATGTAAGACGTCACTCCTCAGCAGCCAAGCAAAGTATCAGAATTGAACCAATGTCCCCTTAAAGGCAAACTTGCATTATTTTCTTAAAGCCTTTTTTTTTATTTTTAGCAGACTAGAAATGGCAAACCAAGGGGAACCCATCTCAGTGGAGACAAAGTTATGTGTAGCACTTTCAATTTTAGCTACAGGTATCTTTCAGAGACCAACAGGGGACATGCTGGGGGTATCCCAGGCATCAGCATCTAGAATCCTTCATCAATTCCTGAATGCTATGCTACAACATGCTGATGACCACATATATTCTCCTCGTACTTCTGAAGATAGACACAGAAATATGCAGGAGTTCTACCATGTAGCACACTACCCTGAAGTACTGGGTGCCATAGAGTGCACACATATAGAAATTAAAGCACCTCCTGGAGAACAGGGAAGGCTCTATATTAAAAGAAGGGCTTCCACTCTATTAGCTGTCATTTTGTGTGTAATGCCAAGGGAATCATCTTGAACATGTGTGCTGGCAACCCAGGCAGTTACCACAACTCACATATCTGGCACATCTCCCAACTATATCAGCTGTTCACTGGGAGAGGGGGATATCCCACATGGTCATTTACTGTGGGATGCAGGTTATGCAATGGATGATAGGGTTTTAATACCTTTTAGGCACCTGCTTTCTGAGGATGTGTAGAAGGTATTAAAGTGGGCTAAGAAAGATTCTTCAATTTCAAGACCCCATAAACCCGGAGAACACTACTGCCTATGCAGAGCTGTTCACATAAGCCCTGTACAAGCATGTTAGTAGCTGCATAGAGTCAGCTGTACCCACCAGGAAGAAGTACAGAACTAACTCAAAAAAAAAAGCCACCTTGCTGGAATCAGAAAATCAATAGGCTATATAACAGGAATCTTTAAAAATAAATAATAAATAAAATATTATCACTTGATGAAAACTGCTGTTATAAGTAAAATTGAAAAGTGCTTTCCTTGATTCATTATGGCAAATACATTTTTTAATATTTGATTTTATTTCTTATTTTTTATTTATTTGTACATGTATTATTGTACTGGACCATGTCTTGGAGCTTATCTCCCCGGGTCTCTACTGAAAACGGACATATATCCAGTTAGACTAGCCCAGTCAACAAATGTAAAATAAAATAAAATAAAATAAATAATAAATAAAGAAAATCCTGGCAAAAATTAGGAGGTGGAGCACTTAGCAGGATAGAAGCACTCTCATCAATCTTAACAAATAACTCAGAGGGCAAATAAAGTCTACCAAATTTAAGGTAAGTTTGGCCTCCCAGGCCAAGGACAACCACAAAGCATTCTTTAGCTATCTCCACAACCTCAAAGGCAATACACAATTATGTGCAGAGCTCATTGTAACTGGATCCACCTATACTGAGACAGAAGATATAGCAAACCTCCTGGCTGATAAACTCAGCTCCAACTTTACCTCTGTCTCCCCTCAACCTTCCCTCAGGAAATATCATGAAATATAACTCCCCCTACTGTCACTAGGGAACAGGTCTTTAATGCTCTCTCTTAGACCAGGAACACAGCACCAATGGGCCTAGACAATATCCCAGGATGCCTTTGAAATAGAATGAAATATAACCTATAAGGGTCTCTGGAATTCCTGTTTAGCTGTAGCTTCCAATCAGGCTTCATGCCTCATGAATGGAGAAAGGCAACAGTCTTCCTTCTGCACAAAGGTGGGCCACCTACAGACACTGGAAACTACAGACCCATAAGCCTCACTAATCTTATATGTAAAGCCATGGAAAGAATTATCATGGAGATGATAAACAGAGATATAGTAAACCTCGAGAGACTGGACCCAACCCAGTCTGGGTTCGTCAAGAACAGATCATGCCTACTTAACCTAGTGGACTTCTTTGAGAAGGACATCAAAGCAATGGATGAGGACAAAATTGTTCACACTACCTACCTTGACCTGGCCATGGTATTTGACACAACCCACTCATGCATTGTTGAAAAACTCAGGAGGTTAGCTACAAACCCGTATGTCACCCAGTGGATAACCAAATGACTCACAAATAGGACCCAGGAAGTTAGAACTGGGTAATCCACCTCTTCAAAGAGGCCATTCACAAGTGGAGTCCCTCAGGGATCAGTCCTTGGACCACTCCTTTTTGGCATTTACTTCTCAGAAGTCAAGGCCAATATCAGTGGACTCTCATAGACTAAATTTGCAGATGATTTCAAATCAGGAGCTGTCATTGAATTTCACACTGACACAAATGTTATTCAGGAGGGGCTGACACAGACAAACGACTGGTATCATAATAGTATCTTTTGTGAAGTCATCCATTACTAGTAACTATCATATTGACAACACACCTTTTAAAGCAGACCCAGTAGACAGGGACTTAGGGACACACATAGATAGTAATCTAGCCTTTGGCCATGACATGTCTGCAGTGGTGAGGAAATAATTATATGCTGAGCAACTTATAAACAAAGGTATGGCATCTAAGTCCAAGGAAGGTATTGTTCTACCGTATTCAGCATTCACCAGACCTGTCATTGAGTACAATGCCCACTTTGGTATGTACCTAACCAGACACATCCAACAACTGGAACATCCAAAGAGACTTAAACCTTACCTGTGATATAGATAGGACCTGCTGGAGAGATAGGTATGTATCCCAGAGACTACCCCATCTATGGAATAGGCTCCTCATCCATATGAAGCAACTTGGACAACTTGGACAATTGGATGGGAAAACGGAAATTCATCCCTGGTTTGGCACCTATGTCTCTGACAAAAAGGTAAGCTGTAAATGGTTCATCTCCCAGGCCCATGCTTACACTTATCAAGGGTATCAGAACTTGTCAGAAATTTGGGATGCATGGTTAGGCTTAAACAGATCCTTGTGGTCATTCACCTAGTAAACATCTATGAACCTATGAACCATTGTTGATGACACCCATTAGAAATGTACACATACCTGCTGAAGAATGCCATAATGAGGCACATGCTCAAACCAGACATATCATAGAGTATGTGTTTGGGCTGCTGAAGTCATGGTTCTGGTGTCTAGATACATAGATACATCTGGGGGACCTAGTAATACAATCCACGACATGTACTTAAATCTTCACAGTATGTGCCATGCTGCACATCATCCTTAGAAAACAGCTTCAGCCGGATCAACAAGGGGAAGGGGGACACATGCCAAGGTCACTGCAGCCACATGCAGGTGAGGAGTCAGAGGAGGACCCAGCAGCTACTTGTGGGTGTAGACAGATGTAGGCATGCTCACTATGCCCTTGCATTGGCTAAGAGACAACTCATAGTACACTCACTCACTCACTCACTCACTCACTCACTCACTCACTCACTCACTCACTCACTCACTCACTCACTCACCACCTAAGGGCCTAAAACCTTCCTCCTACACACATACATACATATAGTAACACTGATGCCAGGCAATGCTCACAACCTTTACCTACACACATACCAGCTGTATATTGTTTGCATCAGTCAGACCTGAACTAAAACTATTGCAACTGCTGGATTTACAAGGTAAATTTTGAATTTGGAGTATATTGTATAATAATATGAATGATTGGCATATCCTTGTTTTTTGTTACTTGGTAGTGTAAGCAAGTAAAAGGTGGGAGATTTGTACAGAAATAACCTTAACATGTGGTAGCAGAGAGTTATTTGATTTATATGTGTCCATTATTAAGTAGTAGACCTCAGGCATCAAAGATTCACAAAAGTAGTGATGGTCATTGCTTTACATTGCTAATACATTTGCACTGGAAATAATTAAAGAAATAAGTTACAAAGTAACAATACACATTTCAGTTTCAGACTTCACATGCTTACAATTACCATTAACAACAACGATGAAAAAAATGCCAATGCTATCAACTGTCTAGCTTTCTAATATAATGTAATAAAAGGTACAATTACCAATTCAACATCATAAATACATATATACTAAGCATTAAGTCACACCCTGAACATCAAACAGAAATATTATCTATCCCTGAATCCAAAAGATGGAAAACAAGGATATGGCACAGTTATCATCACTTGCACAGGGTGTTGTATGGGTGGCAGGAAGCCTAAACTGACAGAAAAAGGCAGTGAGTGTGCGTCAGTAAGAAAGAGAGGTAGGCAGACATTCAGATAAAGTAATAAATGGCCAGTGAGACACAATGAGTTTAAGCCTCACAGCTGAACCATGTAACTGCTGTGTGTGCGTGTGTGTGTGTGTGTGTGTGTGTGTGTGTGTGTGTGTGTGTGTGTGTGTGTGTGTGTGTGTGTCTGTATGGGTCCTTCAGGTGAAATTGGTGCATGAGTGTCTGCATGAATACAGCCAAGCTCTGTGCTAGCTCTACATCTTGATATATTGAACAGGTGTGAGCCAAGAATGGTAGAGGTGGCAGGTCATCTTTGTCATACCTAGGAGTTGCGCTGACATGTCCAAGTCAATGGCCAGATGCACGGCTGCTAGTTGAACATAACTGATGACGAGCTCCCCTCACAAGGATGCCCAATCACTGAATTGTGGTTTTTGGGAATTGAGATGCCTGGGTGCTGTAGTCCTGGGGGGGGGGATCCTAAAACACAATAGAAAGATAATACACATAAGTATCACATAGCTACAAAATAACTTTTCCCAGGAAAGGTAGCATTTCAGTATTACCCACTGGAGAAACATAAAACAGTCTAGAAATTTCAAATATGAACAACAGGCTGGATGCCAAAAAAAAGGAGTGTAACAATAGAAACATGTTCTTGTTTGTGCAATAGCAGAAGTGCACTTTTTCCCCCACCCCCAAAAGAACAGGCAAACAACACATTTTGCTAACAAACCATCACTGAAATGTTAAAAGTGCTATCAAATGAAATGTCCCTGAAACATGTCGATAGATTTTGCACAGAACATTCCATTTTAAGGTATTGCCAATAATGTATACTTGTGAAATTCCCTGACAAACATTCCCATGCCATCAGTATACTTCTTATGAATGCATACAGGTAAAAGTGTAGCATTTGCTAATAAAAAAAAAAAAAAATTATATGTATATATATATATATATATATATATATATATATATATATATATATATATATATATATATACACATATATACACACACACACACACACATACATTTTATATATATATATATATATATATATATATATATATATATATATATATATATATATATATATATACTCAGCATGGTTTCCATCCCAAGCACAGTACCACCACAGCTCTTTTATCCTTTCTCAACACTATTACTCTAGCCAAAGACAATCACAAACTCATATCTTGCCTATTCCTTGACCTTTCAAAGACTTTTGACACTGTCTCACACTCTCTACTGCTTAAACTCACAGACCTTAATTTCTCTCCTGATGCAGTAGCATGGTTCTCCAGCTATATCACTGATATGTAGCAATCAGTCAAATGGGACTCTGCACTATCTTCCCCCTTGAAGTAAAAACTGGTGTCCCCCAAAGATCCATTCTTGGACCACTACTTTTTAATACCTTCACCAACTCACTTTACTCCTCTTGTCCTCAGTCTTTCCCTGTCCAATATGCAGATGACTCTACATTCATCACTACTGCTAACTCCCCCTCTGAACTCCTATCATCTACCCAGACATCTTTTAACTCAGATGATACTTGGCTGAAAAAAACCCCAGCTTATCCTCAACCCTAAAAAAACAAAATTGTTACGCTTTCTACCTAAATCTGTTAATTACATCAACTCTTACTTTTCCATGACATCATTAAATAATACTCCAATAGAAGTTGAATATAGCACAAAACTACTTGGCACCATCACTGATGATCATCTAACATTTGTTCTACACATTAACAATTGCATCAGGAAAACCCATCAGAAGCTAGGCCCCTGTATAGGAATAACAAAACTGCTGAAGCCTGGCTTACTCTTGCTCATGCTTACCTTCTACCTCGTCTAACATACTGTTCCCTTATACTCACAAATCTGAACTCCTCCCTACATGCCAAACTAGAACTGACCAATCACAAGATAGCCAGATTCACAGCTCAACAAACATAAATCTCACCACTGTCTCCCTAACATACCTGAACTGGCACGAACTACCTCACCAGCTACTCCAATCCCAGCTCCAAATTATACACTCCATTCTATATCAACCATCTTTCTGCCCAGCTCTGTCGTCTCTCACTTCACATTACTCTCCTGCCAGACATCTCTGAAGTGCAACCCAAGACATACTAAAAGTTCACAAATCAAAATCTAAGACTGGCTGCAATTTATATTGCTACCACACCTCTATTGCATGGAACAAACTTCCACTAGAAATAAGGAACCTTACACACCCCAAACAATTTAAGCTAGAAACCAAAGATTGCTTTAAAAAGCACTGGACTTGCCACTATTCACACCCTCCCTGACTGCAATCAACCTACTTAGTACTGATAAACCAATATGTAGTATGAACAACTTACTTTCTATTCTACCTAATAAACTCCTAAGCCTAAGTGATTATATTGCCCCTAGAACTCGAGATTAGCAAACCATTGCTACTTACTTCCCATGCTTTTATTGTTAACATCCTGTATGACTTTAGTATAATTTGATAATTACTGTATTGATGAGTGTAACCTCCGAAATATTTCTTGTGTTATTCTAATGTTGAATGTCTATGTTGCTATTGTAATTCTTTATATGTACATCTTTGAGCTTTTCTCCCAGGGTCACCATTGAAAAAGGGCTTGTGCCCAGTTGGACACTCCTGGTCAACAATTGTAAAATAAAATAAAATTATATATATATATATATATATATATATATATATATATATATTGTTGCATCTTTCAGCTTTTCCCGGTTAGGGGTCGCCACAGAGGAACTCCCGTCTGCTAATGATTGGCAGTAGATTTTTACATGTTGAGTTGCCAGCCCTGATGCACAACCTTCAATGAAGGTACACCCATTCACGCATGTCTCCACGCAGAAGACGCTCTAGCTGAGAATCGAACCGGACAGCGTCTTACTGTGAGGCGACAATGCTACCGCAGCACCACCACCGTAGTCATATATATATATATATATATATATATATATATATATATATATATATATGTATATATATATATATATATATATATATGTATATATGTATATATATATATATATATATATATATATATATATATATATATATATATGTATTAAGCAGATTTTTTTGAATGACATTTTAGTATATGCTGTATATAGCCGAAAAATGCAAACATAACTTCTCAAGTTCAGTAATCTTCTATGCAGAGTTATCTACATATACAAGCCTCCTTGCCTTCAGGATACCTAGCTACACGGATGCCTTTTTATGGTGTAAATTCAGAGCTGTCAGCATGGTGAACCCATTAGGATTGCTGAATCCCAAATAATTGGCTCCGTGTAGGATATGTAAACATAGTGCAGGCACTCCCTCAGTGTTTGTTGGTAATGGATTGCAACTGTGAATGATTACTGGTATGGAGAATGAAAACACAATAGTAATGCAGACTGCCATATCTCCAGTGGGTGTGTCAGGTTAGACTTACAAAGTGTATAGAAGTAATTGTATCAAGGTTGGAAATGTAAGTAAGTAGCAGACAACTCACAGATTCTGTGCATTAAAACCCAACCTCCCCTTCATTTGTTGACAACTGGATATTATTGCCATGTAATATTCTCACACATTTTAAGGACAAGGATATAGAAGCCTTACACACTGCATGCCTCAGACTACTGATGAGATAAGACAAGAATTTTCAACCAACACAGAGAGGTAAGACAGAGCTGCACTTATGCAAACAAGTTATAAATGGTTGTGTGATCACTCAGTGCACTACATCCAAAATTAATACATGTACAAATAACTGTTATATGGTTTGTTAGTACTATGGATGATGTTGCAGTTGGTTGTATGCAGAATGATTTCAGTTCCCTGGTGCAAAGCTATTTGTGTGGCAAAGAAAGATGAGGCACCCTTACTGTGTTCTGAAGGTTCATTAGAGTGAGAGTTCAAATCAGACCTATGTAGAAATATTTCATATGTACTAACAGAAATTTTGTAGTGTTTATTTAATAGATTGCTTTTTAATTTCAGCTACTTTTCCCTTTTAATTTTTTTAAGTGCAGAATTTGTGCAGTGCATCACCTAGCACAAACAAGGGTAAAGGAGAAAAATTACTGTCAGGTTTGGCTGTGCTCATCTTATTTGCACGATGCTTAGCAGTGCACATACTGGACTAATGGGCCACACAGGAAGCAGACAAAACACCTGCAAAACACCTGCAGACAGGACTTCTGCAAAATTGCTAAGGTCAAAAACAATACATTGTTGCAATTTTTGTTTTCCGTCCTGCAATGCTGCTAAGGGTTTTTGCAGGGCAATTAGCAAGGTTTCCCAACACCTGCAGTCATAGAACACCTGCAGACAGCCAATAATTGAAAACAGATGCATTCAATTAATTCTGTTGGGCACAGCATAAACACGCTAAGAAGTGCTGTGTGGCAGTTAAAACTATAAACTTAAGATTGAGTAAGACATTATGGAAATGTTATGTAACTAGTCCTGTGGCAGCAGGTGTAAGTATAGGACTGGAGTACAGATGGTCCTGAGTTCTAGTGCAGGCTTTGCAACCTCTTTATACTGTTATGACAGTATAGGTAATAGCAATGAAAGAAAAATAGAAAATTGTCATTTCAACATTTTTGTGACAACAAGTGTAAGTGTAAGACTGTCATACACATGGTCCTGGATTCCAATACAGAATATTCCAGACATTTTTATTGTTGTTCCACTTCCCATTATATTCACCCTCACTTATAACACTTTAGATAGTGGAGCTGATATTTATTTTATTTATTTATTTATTTGCAGTTGGTTTACCAGGATAGTCCATTGGGCCTAAAAGAACCCGTTTTCAATGGAGTCCTGGGGAGAAAAGCTCCAAAAAACAGACACACAAAATAGGTACAAACAATTTAAAAAGCCCTTAAAGCAAACCAGAGGGCAGGAATAAACAATAGATAGCTTAAATACTTATACAAATGTAAAATAGGATACAGTCATTGATTTTGCATTTGAGGTAACATTCATATAATACAGTGTAATAGAAATAGGTAAAATAGATGTGAGTTGTGTAATGACTTTAGAGAGGTAGAGTTGTTTTGTTATAAATGAATGTAGTTATGAAGGGAATGATAAGTTAAGTAGGCTTTGTTGAATAGCTTAAGAATGGATGAAGGATTAAGAGTTCCATATTTTTATGATGGATGAGAACAGGAACATTCCCATTGCAACTTTAGATGTGTGTGTAGAGATTTTTGAATGTATAAAGATTAGAGGTGGTACGAATGGATGGTGGGAGTGAGTTCCAAAGACGGGCTAGGTTAGAGGATAGAAGGTATTTGCCTGGGGGACGTGTTGGTTTATGTAGTTCTAGTAGGTTTTGGTTGTTAGACCTTAAGACTCTGTCTGGTAGATGTAACTTAAAAGCAGAAGACAGGGAGGGACAGAGAGAGGGGTTATTTATGAGCTTATGGACTAGGGTGAGCTGAATGTAGTTGAGCTGATGAGGAAGTTCAAGCCAGTTAAGTTTTTGGAGAGAGGAACAGTGGTGGGTTGATGACCTGTGGCCGCTAGCGAACTTGGCGATCTTATTGTAGCAAGAGGAAAGTTGTTTCTTTAGAGAGGACTGAAGATTTGTTAGGAGAGGTGAGCCATAGAGCAGGGAGGGAATAAGAAAGGAAGAGGAGAGAGCGATTTTAGAGGTCTTTGTGAGGTAATGGTTTTGACGGTAGAGCATACCCAGCTTTTGGTGGGTTTTAATATTTAGTTGAAGATGAGAGTTGAAATTAAGCTGGTTGTCAATTTGGACACCAAGTAACTTAGTTTCGGGCACTAGTTCTAGAATTGAGTTGTTTTGACTTATAATCAAGAAATTGTTTGTATTGAAGGGAGTAGTTTTAGAGGGGGTAAATACCATGAGTTTGGTTTTGGAGGCGTTTAGAGCTAGGTGGTTTGTTTTCATCCAATGCTCAGTAATTGAGAAAGCTTCTTGTGTGAGCTTTAGAAGCTTAGGGACAGATGAGGCAGAGCAAATAATGGTAGAATCATCAGCATATTGGATAATGTCAGAGAATGGGATAGATTTATGAAAATCATTTATAAATATGTTAAAGAGAAGAGGACCAAGTATGGATCCTTGGGGAACTCTGGTGGGGGTATTGAGAAAAGAGGAAGTGGCTTTTTTCCATTTTACTGCTTGGTGTCTGTTTGATAGGTAGCTGGAGAACCAGTTTATAGAGGAGGGAGAAAGGTTAAGGTTGGAAAGTTTAGTTAGGTGCAGACTGTGTGAGATAGTATCAAAGGCCTTAGAAAGGTCAAGTAGTAGGGTGGAGACAATTTTCCCGGAATCACGTGCTTTATTGATGGTTTCAAGAAAGGAGAGGAGGGCTGTCATGGTGCTATGGTTTGGCCTAAAGCCATGTTGTGTAGATGTAAGAAGGTTATTTTCTAAAAGATATGGTAGTAGTTGAAGTTGGACACATTTTTCTAGTAGCTTAGAAATGGGGGACAGGATAGCAATTGGGCGGAAGTTGTTAACACTGCAGTTTTTTCCACCTTTATGGAGGGTGATGATGAAGGCTTGTTTCCAGAGTTGGGGCACTGTACATTCCAGGATAGAGCGGTTGATGAGAATGCTTATGGGATAGGCAATTCCATCAGCAGCTATGCTTAGGAAGTATGAGGGGATGTTATCAGGTGCATTAGTGCCGGGCTTCAATTTTCGAAGGAGTTTCTTTATTGTAGAAATGGGTATAGGTTTTAATGAGAAGGGAGCAGAGTGGGGAGGGAAAGTATTTGATACTGGTAAGGATGATGAGGAAGTTAGAGTAGGTGAAGAGTTAGTAGCTGGGAATGGGGAAGTAAGAGAAGTGAATGGTGGTTTTTTTGCGGGAGAGGGTGAGGGGGTATTGGATGATAAGGTGGAAGTAGAAAAGGAGGAAGTTAGTTTGCTAATAGAGTCAATGAAGAAGGAGTTAAATTGAGTAGCCAAGTCTAGGTCTGGGGCATTTGGATCAGGGGTGGGGGTGTGTGGTTTGCTAGGGTTAAGGAGGGTAGAGATTCCTTTCCAGAATCTCTGTGGATTTGTTTTATTATTGTTTTGAAGGTTAAAGAAATAATTTTGTCTGTCAGAGATAGTAAGCTTTTTTACTTTGTTTCGCAGTATTCTATATTCAATGTGGGATTTGGTGGTCTTAATTTTCTGGTAAAGTGCCCAGGCTTTATCTCTGAGGCGCATGGCTGCTAATGTATTTTTGGTAATCCAGGGGGCAGAGTTATTTTTTATTCGCTTTGTCCTTAAGGGGGCTTGGGAATCAAGTATCTTTAAGAATGTAGAGTTAAAGTGGGAGACTGCATCATCTAAGGATAGTGTCTTTAGATTGTTCCAATTAATCACTTTTAGAGAATTTGAAAAGTTTGTTGGGTTGAAATTTTGTGGTTGCGGGTAGTAATATAAGTGTGGGGGAATTGAGAGATGCAGGGAGTCGATAAGTGAAGATGGGCAAATGATCACTTAGAGCGGGAAGAATACCGCTGTCAGAGTGATAGTGTGGGTGTGAGACAAGGATCCAATCTAATATACTGCCACAGGAAAGGTTTTTAGATGGACGAGTTACTTCGTTGATTAGCTGGGAGAAGTTATATAGGTTAATGTTAAGGGGGTTGGTTGGAGATTGAATGGAGGTCCAGTTGATATTTACATTGCCTAAAATTATGGTTTCATTACTAATGTTGTTGGAGAGCCAAGAGAGGATGTCTTCTAATGTAGAGATATTGTCACCAGGGGATATAGAGATACAAGACATATGTGTTTATGCTTGTTGACTTGTAGGAGGGTGAGGAGTATTTCAGCATTGTTGAATTGTGGAATAGGTTTGTCGTAGGGAGTAATTAACAAGGATGTTGAAGATAAGAGAGCTACACCACCGCCTTTTTTATGGGACCTGTCTTTTCTAATGATAGAGTAGTTAGGTGGAATTATTTCGGAGTCTTTTATAGAGGGTTTTAGCCATGTTTCTGAGATAGATAGGATGTCAGGTTTATTATATGTGAGCCAGGCATGGAGGGTTGCTATTTTGTTGACTATGCTTTGGGAGTTTAAAGAAGTAAGTAATAGAGGCTTGTGTATGGTGGTAGAGGTAAAGGGGCCTGGGTTGGGATGAATATCGCCTGATAAGAGACAGGTAGCTAGGTGAAGGATGTGGTTGGAGAGGTAATTAAGTAGTTTAGTAAAAGGGTTGGGTACTGTTGTGATGGTGAAGGGGTTTTTGGTAGTAGTGGGGATGGAGAGTTTAGGAGAAGTGAGTATTTTTTTTTTTTTTTTTTTATTTATTTTTTTTTTCTCAAAAAATTTTTTATTAATTATATGAATAGCAAGACAATTAAAAGATTATACATAACAAGAAGGCATAAATGAACATATAACAATTCATCTAGTGATAACAACCTTCATGAGATTTTGATAAGTTATTTAGAAATAAAACATACACCATATGTACACTATATACAAGTTAGGCAACCTGAGAGAAAAAAAAAAAAATATATATATTTAACATTAACTATTTAATATGTTTAGAACCTTTTCTAACACAACCTTTCTAATAGCTTTTTTTTCGACTTCCACCTAAGTATCTTTGAGCATCAATAAATTTAAAAGCCATTTTCTGGAAAGTAACCCATTTTAATTTAGAACGATCAATCCAATTTTGTATTACATAAAGTTTTAGTAATGAGCAAATAAAAATGATAACATGAATATCAACTTTTAAAAGATGAATCAATGGAATATGTAGAATAGCAAATTCCCACGTCAACGTGGATTTTTGATATACCATTTTCTGCAGTCTGACTTTCAAAGATGTCCACAATCTGTGAGAATAATGACAATACCATAGAATATGAAGGAGGTCTGCTTGGGGATGAGAACAACATGAACACGAAGGGGACTTATTTGGGTTAAATTTGTTTAATTTGATTGGGGTAAAGTAGGCATCATTATTAATCATTAATTGTGTGTATGCTAATTTTTTAAAAGGGATAAATTCCTTAGTGTGTCTAATAGCCAGGACTTTCTGAGATTCTGACAATTGGGAATTATAATTCAACCAAACATTAGATAAAAGACAGTTGTGGTCCATCATTAAAGAATTAATTAAATTATATGAGTTTGAGAGCATTTTATCAGATGATGAAAGTATTTTGATAATCGTGTTAAGGTTTTTCAATTGTGAGTCTATGGGGACCAGAGATAGAATTTTAATTATTGCTCTTAGTTGTGTAAGAATTGGTGAGTAATTCCAGTTTACTTTCAATAACTTACGCCAGTCAGATAAAGGCAAGTCAAGATATTTCAAAACATCTCCTACTTTTAGATTTTTAATTAAAGGATAGTTTGTTAAGTTCAAAAGTTTATTGTCCAATAATATATTTGGGTTTAGATGAATTGGCTGAACATGGTGCGAGATCTTTTCTAGTTTACACATTTTGAGTAAGGCTTGGAAATCTCTAATCTTTTGTTTAAATACTGTAGATTTATTTTTAATAAATAAACTATCCAGAGAGATAAAGGGAATAGCTTCAGGATTTAAATTATTAGAAATGACATAATTATACCATAATTTTATCCATAAAGAGTGATTTGGATAAGAAGTGTTATTGAATTTAGAGATAGTAAGAAGTTTATTGGATGAGACAATCAAATAATAGAGATAAAAATTAGGTAAACCCAAACCTCCTTTGTCCTTCGAAAATGCCAATCTAGAATAGGAAATTCTAACAGATTTAGGGAACCATATGAATTTTGCCAAAGCTTTATTTACAGACTCAAAAAAAATTTTTGAAATTATCTGATCAGATGATGAGAATTGGTAAAGAAATTTAGGCAGAATATTAATTTTAATAATGGCCACCCTTGAAAGAAATGAAAGGTTTAGATGCTTCCATCTGTCCATATCAGACAATATAGAGTTCCATAATTTATTAATATTATTTTGAAAGGAAGATTTATTATTGTGTTCTAAATTGATTCCTAAATATTTTATATTATAAGTAAACTGAAAATGATCGTCTGAAACAAAAAAGATTTGTGTGCTAAATGATTTAAGGGAAAAATATGAGTTTTTGTAGAATTTAAAAGATAGTTGGAAACCAAAGAAAAATAATCAATATAATTCATTATTTTCTGTAATCAGATAATGGAGTTTGAAAGTAGATTACTAAATCATCCAAAAAGCAGAGAAATGAATATTAGTATTAAGAATTCTAGGGATGTTATGAAAAGTATTTTGAGTAATAAACAATAGCAAAGGTTCTAAGTAAATGTTGAAAAGAAAAGGGGACAATGGGCAACCCTGTCTTGTTCCTTTAGTGATCTTTATCGGAGCAGAAAATTGACCATTAATGTAAAGTCTAGTAAACATATTCTTGTATAAAACTTTTAAAAAATTTATAAAGAATAAGGGAATATTAAAACATAACATAGTTTGAAATAGAAAGTTCCAACATACTCTGTCAAAGGCATTTGATGCATCTATAATCAAAGCATATATAGGGTTTGGATTTTTCTTAATGAGATGAAGTATAGTCTCTAAAGATAGAGTATTATCCCAAGCATGTCTCTGAGACATAAAACCTGATTGATCTGACGAGATAATTGAGGGTAAAATCCGTTTCAATCTGTTAGCCAGAATAGATGACAGAATCTTAATATCCACGTTAATTAAAGAAATGGGTCTATAATTTACTGGGTCAGATTTATCTTTATTATTTTTTAGAATTAGAATGGTTTTGGATGTGTTCCAATGAATATCTGAGATATCATTAACTCTTATATGATTGTAAACTTTAAATAGAAAGGGAAGAACTACCAATTTGAAAGTTTTGAAAAATTCTGGAGTAAAACCATCAGGTCCCGGAGATTTACCCAATTTAAGATTATCTATTGAATCCAAGATTTCTTGTACCGATATAGGGGTAGAAAGTAGTTTTTGCTGATTATCAGTAAGTTTAGGGAACTGCAGAGTCTAAAAAGAGTTTTGAGTGATTATCTTTAACAGAATTAGAAGAACATGAATATAACTCAGTGTAAAGAGAGGTGAAAAGTTGAATAATCTCTTCATCAGTATTATATAATCTGTTATTATAAGATAAAGATGTAATATTTGGATTTCTGAAGTTAACTTTAATAATTCTCGCTAACAATTTAGATGGAACCTGGGCCCACTCTGAATATGAAGCAAGTAGCTTTTGTTCAGCTAAGGAGAAGTTATTTTGGTGAAGCAGAATTAAATCTTTCTGACAATCAAAAATTTGTTTTTCTAAAGTAGCATCATAGTTCAGACTAAGATGATTTTCCAACGAAGAAATTCTTGATTTTAAGAATTCCTCTTTCTTAAAGTATTGTTTTTGAAAAAGCAGCTTTACTAATAAATAAACCTCTTAATCTTGCTTTACATGCAGCCCATTGTATGTCATAAGGAATGTCAGATGATTCAAGACTATTCACCATTTCATTTAGGATTTCTGAAGCTTGTTTGCAAATATCTTCATTTGACAATAAGTTATTATTTAAGGTCCACTTATTAAACATAGTTTTATTTTTGATATTGGGTTTTATGTTCAATTTTAGTGAAATTCTTGAGTGGTCTGAAAAGAATCTGGGTTCTGTAGTAAAGTCCACAATACATTTTGAAATATAATCTGAAATTAGAAAGAAGTCTAATCTGGACCACGAATGATAGCACTTAGAATAATAAGTATATATATCATTCTTGTTTATACTTTTAACAGTGCGGAGGGGATCTATTAAATTATATTCTGTCATCAAATCATTTATAGCCAGGGTAGATTGAAGATTATAGGTGCCAGTGGAGCGGGAACGATCAATTACAGGGTTTATAACTGCATTCCAGTCACCACCCACTATAATATGATGATCCTTATAGGATGCAAGAATATTGTAAATTTTAAAATGAACAAATGTTGTGAATTACATGGGCCATATAGATTTAAAATTAATAAGGGTTTGTCCAAACCAGCAATTGAAGCGGTAAATAAGCACCACCTCCCCTCATCATCAAATTTCTCATCAATAATATTCCCAATTAATTTTTGTTTAATGATTATAGCTACACCTCTGGAGTTAGATGAGTCACCTGAAGCTATAATCTTTTTGATCCATTTTTTTTAACTCTTTATTCCAATCAATACGTGAAATATGGGTCTCTTGAATAAAACAAATGTTAGCCTGTGATTTAAAGATCATATGAAATAATAGTGACTTTTTTGCTTTATCTTGAATGCCTCTGACATTCCAAGAATCTAAAATTATGTCAACAGGCATATTCTACAAGTATAATCATTATTGATGCTATAAAAGTGAACTCAAGGTGTAAATCCAACACAACATTAAAAAGAAGAAGAAAAAAAATAAAAGAAAAAACAGTCTTTAAGTATTCAAGCAAGTCATCAAATAACATTTGTTGAAAAAAAAGAAAAAAGTTTTTTTAAGAACTATGAAATGTATAATAATAACCTTTATCCTAACCCTAGTGCCTACCCACCAATCCTCATGTGATAAAGGAAGAGCAGAAGAACATAAAAAAAACATTGTAATTATAGATAATAATAACCTCAAGTTAGAATACAAATTACTCAAAGGAAGCCTAACATAACATAAAGTCCGAGTAATACTACTAAAAATATATACAAAATTAACTAATTTCAAGACGTCCAACATGCTTAATCCCTACTTCTAATACTAATCTAAAGCTCCTATCCTTAAATTGAAATTTATAGTGATTAACTGTATTTCCTCAAGTACTTCAAGAGAAAGAGAAACAAGTAAATAATAAATAAATCACACTCTGCTTAACTAGAACACTCTATCATAAGAAGTAATACAATTAAAACTGAAAGATATGTAAGATAACATATATAAGTATAACAAAACCAACTGGTAACATTATAATATAAGTAAATAAGCATAGCATTACTGAACTAAAGATAATAGTCATGCACTATCTACTGAACCTTCTTTAGTACTTTAGTGATAATTTCATTAATCAACATGACCATTAGTATGATAAAAGCACTAATACCTGTAGAATGAGTATTTAGTTATAGTTCAAATAAAGCAAAAAACAACTACCAAGCAACCATATCTCAAAATGAAAAACAATTCAGTCTGGAGATGCATCTATTAACTAGATAATAGTAGTACAGGAACTATTCAAAATGAAATATTATAAGCTGTAAGGTTTTTAAAACTAGTTAATATACATGAATAAAGTATAATTATATTATTAAATAGTAACTTAAACAGCATCATATATATTGGACTGAATGTACAACAATGTGCATACATATAATTTTAAATCTACTTTTTGAATATTTTACTAATGACTCTGTTAGGTTATGTAGCCATACTATTCTTCTAAGCTATAGATGTAACATAGCAAAACAGCATGAAAAGACAAAGCTTTTAAAGTAAACATTTTGAACATCTAATTAAAACAGAAACAAGCAAGCTAAATGCAGTAAATCTAAGGGCTTAAATATATACAGGTAGATTCAGCTAATCATATTAAAGATAGTTATTTCAAACCTTTCAAATAAGTAAAGGCTTTCTTAAACATAAACTACTAATCATAAATATCACATCCAGCCTCTGAGAAGAAAGAGAGCAGAGAATAGAAAGAACATGAAACTTTCATATGAACAGGTATACTTTGTAACATTTGTCAAATTAAACACTTCAGTATAATATAAAATATTGTATGAAAAAATATTCTGAATAGGAAAATATGTTCATTTCCTTACACATCCTTTAGAATATTAATATATATAACTAACCTGTTCATTTGTTTCCAGAAACATTTTCACTCTGCTTTATGAAAGTAGCAGCTTGCTTTGAAGTCATGCAGACACACTAAAAGTCATTGAATATATTATGTGACACAAATCTGTTTAAATTTAAAAAGCAACCTTCATTTATGAAGAGAAAACACTTTAAATAATAGCCAGATCTATTAAAAAGTTAGCACTATTGAATACTTGTTGAAAACAAGCAGACTTGTGTATTTGAAACTGTCCTTCTTTCCTCACAAATGATGACATCACCATCCATCTCAGAGAGACTGTAGTGTGCGCATGTTCATGCAGAGCATCAGCTGGAACTCTGAGGGGAAGATTTTCTTGCTAGAATGTTGAGATGGAATGTTTTTCCCTCCAAAAATCATTTGGCTTACACAGAAGGCTGTAACTCAAAAGCTTGTAGTAAAATTAACATATTATCTATTTACACAGCAAGCATATGTGATAGAAAGAGAAAAAAGTAAATACAGCAATTTAAATGCTTCTATTAATCCACACAAATCTAACAAGCATATATCCTGTCACTGCACACTGTCACACCAAATCTATCATGTGTAAATTACATGACAAGTTCTTAAGGTAATATAATTATGTCACACCAGAATTACAAATCATGTAACACAAATACTGTCAGATTAAAGAAAAGAAAAGATCAAACCTTATTGTAGTTCTTTAACAGTAGAATATTAAGATACAGTGTCAGGAAGCTTTTTAAATGTTTTAAGAAAAATGTCTTTTGCATCTTTAGGATCTGAACATACAAATCTTTTGTCATTAGCTGTGAAAGACAAGGTATTAGGATATGCCATTCGAAATCTAATCCCTCTTTTTATCAAGTCAGCACAATAGGGGGCTAGTTTTTGTCTATTTAATTTGATCTGTGCAGGAAGATCTTGGGAAAATGATAGTTTGTGAGACTTCCATATGAATTGTTTCTTTGTTTTAGCAGTTTCTAGGATCTGGAAAGTGTCTTGAAAGTTTAGTAACTTAGTATAAATTAACCTTGGTGTAGAAGAATCTTGCTTTGTACACAGTGCTCTGTGTGCTCTCTCTACAATTATAGATTTTGAAGAAGCTTCACAATTTAACAGTGTTTCAAAGATATTTTTAGTCACAGATAACAAGTTTTTATTGTCATAAGATTCAGGTAAACCACGAATAATGATGTTATTTCTTCGACTCCTGGCTTCCAGATCCAATATTTTAGCTTGTAAATCTGAAATAGTTTTATCTCTAGATTTAAAGTCACTTTCCAATAAGTCTGTTTTAACTTCCAAAGCTAAGATTTTATTTTCAATAGTAACAATACTATCGTTTATTTGCTTTAAAGATTTACTAAAGTCTGCAAACTGTTCTGAAAAGTTTTGTATAGCACTTTGGATTGGTTTTAATGCTACTTTTAGTTCTTCTAAAAGGAAATTTGAGCCATTTAAATCTTTATTACTTACATTAATAGTTTCTGTAGGTTGTCTAGATGATTTCAGTCTTTTGAACCTGAATCTTTTTCAGGAGAGAGCATTGAAGTATATTTGGCCTTTGTAGGCTGAGTCTCCATGGAGTCAGATTTTGTAGCCATGCCCAGAAATGGAATGCAGTCAACAGGATACCAGGAACCAGGAACAGACTGGAGCAGTAGGAGTCCCAGCAGCAGAGAGACCAAGAATGTTCTGAGGTAAAATAAATCCCAGGATAATAAGTCCAGAAGAAAAAATAATCCAAATGCGTAGAAAAAGATTTATAAAATCTTTTAGTATAAAAATTTGAGGAAAAAGGTTGATATAAAGTTGTAAAAAAAACCAAAAGTTAAATAGCTGTGAGGAGCTCAGAGAGTAAGGACTAGACTAGTCGGCGGCCATCTTGGAATCCAGAAGTGAGTATTTTGTAGGAGAAGAATAAGTGTTGTTTTATAGGAAATAGATGGGGAGAGATAGGTGAGTGTGAGTGTGAGAGGGGGGAAGTTTGATGGCCGGTTGTGTGATAGAGATGTGAATGGTGGCAGTTTCTAGGTTGGGTGAGGTAGTGAAGATAGGAAAGGTTTAGAAGTAATAATAGTAAAATAGAGATAGATGAAGGTTTTAAAAGCATGATGATTAAGGTTACTTAGTTAGTAGTAAGCTAAATGAATTAAGTATGTTTTTAAAGGTAAATATAGGAGGATGTGGTGGTATAGGCGAAGATTGTAGTGGGGAGTGCAGAGTTAAGAAGGAGGTGGTAGAAATGGTAGAAGTTGGTGTAAGGGGAAAGATAGGGTCAGTTATCAGAGTTAAAGTGTAGATCTGGAGTCTGATGGTGTAGTTAATTAGAGGGTGTGGTAACAAGGAGGTGAATAGAAGATACTGGGTGTGTCAAGGGTATTGGTGATGGATTGGTGTAGGGAGGAAGTGGGTGTGGTAGGAGAAGGATGAGAGCCAATCAGTGGAGCTTAGATTGCAGGAAAATAAGCTGTAAGAGGGTAAGTAAGGTTCTGGATGTAATAGGTGGAGTGGGCTGAGAGTTCAGTGAGAGATGAAAGTAAAGGCTAGTAAGGGAAGAAAGCAAGAAGTAAGTAAAGTAATGGAATATCAGTGGGGAGGGGTACCCTCTTGTGATAAGTGTAGAAGTACACTAGGTCACTAGGGCAGCGAATGGGCTAAAGAGGATTGAATGGGAAGGAGCCTGTAAGGATTAGAGAAATTAGGATGAGGGTGAGAGTAGAGAGGCAAAGATAAGAGGGGTATAGGCCACTGGCTGTCCTGGTGGGGAGATAGCGTACACAAATAACAACAAGGAGTAAAATTACAGAAGCTTGGTAGCAGCAGATACACGTACTTCCTCAATGTCCTTTGGGGAGACTTGCTTCAACCTTCCCAGCAGGGGTTAAGGCAGCAGAGAGGTAAATATTGCAGGACCACAGAACAATGGAAGAATCTGATGACTTTAGTTGGGTATAAGTATCCACCCAGGCGAGGTCCCAAGGGGAATATGCAGGGTAAAAAACAGCTGGAGAGAGGAGAAAAAATAGAGAGAGGATTAATAAATGTGTAATAGTAACAGCATGTGTTCCATAGTAGTAGTGATAGGCAGGTAAGGAAGTAGTGTTGGCACAATATACTAAAAATGAAGCAAATAAAGGCTAAGTATAGAATGTAACAAAGGAGTCTATCGCAATGGTTAAATAAACAATGAAATGTTGTGAACAAGATACATTTAACAATAGATACAATTTAGCAATAGAGTCAAACACTAAAGATTAAATATACAGTGGGATACTGTAGGCTAGATACAAGTTAGGTGTACAACTGGGCTCTGTATCAATTCAATTTGAAAAAGACAAAACAATGTCATCAAAAAAGTCAGTTCCAACAGTAGGCACTTATTAATAAAGAGCATACTCTTGGTAGTACTACTTCTAAGCAGGAAAAACACCTTGGTAGGTCACTGCAGCAGCATTTAGCCAGGTGCATGTGAAGACACATGCATGTGGAAGCTGGCGTGTTGCGCAGTCAGTAATATAGTAAATGCTTCGACCGTTAACAAAAACAGTATTTAAACGGTGCCTTTTACTCTCCTGGTACCTTGGTATGCTCTACAACAGTAGTTAGTCAAGCGCTTAAGGAATAACATATGCACGTGTATGATGGCATATTATACAATCAGTAACTGATATCTGTAGAATATTTCAACAGGAGCGGGATGCAACACAATATAGCATAGTAGCATGTGGGCCCTTCTGACTATAATAACAGTATATTAGCAGTAACCCTTTCTAACAAACAACCAGGCATTACTCATCAGTGTACTCTTCAAACAGCAGGAGCGTAAGAGCGCTCTACAACAGCAGTCGCTAGAATTAAGTAAAAGGCTGTTGATTATGCAAAAACCAATAAGCAGATATTGAGCGCTGCCAATACAAGAGCACTGATTCTATGCAGTGATCCCTTCAAGCAAGATATTTAATACAAGCATTAACAGTCGTTGCACTCCTTAAACAACAGGAGGGTAAAGATACTATAAAACATCAGTCGCTAAAGAGTAAATACAAGCTGTTAGGATATGACTAAAACCAAGAATATACAGATAATGAGCGTATCAAGCCTTTGAGCCCTTATCCTGAACTGCTATCTTGTGCGATAAACTCTATAAATAGACACTGTTAATATGAGCAAACATTTCAAGCTGCTTGTCGCATTTTAGTAAAAATGCGTTCCTAGCACAGCAGGAGCGTTAAAACATCCAGGAACAGCAGTCGCTAGTTAAAGAAAGAATGCATAGCATAGAACTTTATGGCAGAAACCAGAATATACAGGTAATGAATGAATCCAGTCTTTTAGCCTCTATCCTGAACGTTAACTTATGCAATAAACTCTATATACAGACGCTGTTAATATAAGCAAACCTTTTAAGCTGATTATCGCATTATAGTATAAAAATGCGTTCCGTAACACAGCAGGAGTGTTAAAACACCCAAGAAATGCAGTCGCTAGTTAAAGAAATGATGCATAGCATGGAACATTTATGGCTATCAGGTCTGTGTACCTTAAGGGATATTCCCGATTCTTGCGTACAAATAACACATGGAGTACTTACAAATGGAGCACACTCCTAGCCAGGTGCATACAGCAGCCAAGGATGGGTAGGATTTAAAGATGGCGCCCAGAGGTGAGGGGGGGTTAAATAACCTCTAGGCGGATGTGGAGGGAGGGGGGAGGAGCAGGGAAGTGAGCTAACAGGGAAAGGTGGTATGTCTTCCATGTAAGGGGAGGAGTCGCACAGAGTAAGGAGCAAGCTGGAGGGTGGGAGAGGAAGTCAGAAATAGGGTTGGATGATACGTGAAGGAGATAAGGTAGAAGGGAGGAAGGCTAGTTAGATATGAGGGATAGAAAAAGAGCAGGAAACACTAGGAGAAGGATGAGAGCCAATCAGTGGAGCTTAGATTGCAGGAAAATAAGCTGTAAGAGGGTAAGTAAGGTTCTGGATGTAATAGGTGGAGTGGGCTGAGAGTTCAGTGAGAGATGAAAGTAAAGGCTAGTAAGGGAAGAAAGCAAGAAGTAAGTAAAGTAATGGAATATCAGTGGGGAGGGGTACCCTCTTGTGATAAGTGTAGAAGTACACTAGGTCACTAGGGCAGCGAATGGGCTAAAGAGGAGTGAATGGGAAGGAGCCTGTAAGGATTAGAGAAATTAAGATGAGGGTGAGAGTAGAGAGGCAAAGATAAGAGGGGTATAGGCCACTGGCTGTCCTGGCGGGGAGATAGCGTACACAAATAACAACAAGGAGTAAAATTACAGAAGCTTGGTAGCAGCAGATATGACATATGTATGAGGGGCAATAAACCCTTATTGTGTTTTCAGATGTATGACAGAAGGTATAATGTCTACTATAGTTACATAAGTACACTTCTGCTATCTGGACATGCAATGACTTCATAATTAATTAAGAAACATCCACAACCTAGTCAAGTCATACACATACATGTGTAACACCTCAGACTGTCAGCTGCATTTATAAATGATTCCTGACTGTGTCTGAACAGCACTTCTTCTATGGCAAAGATGGTAAATCAACTCTGTGGAAGAAAATGTTTTGTCCCTTATGCCTAGGTTTGAATCCCACACTTTAAAAATCATTTTTTCAGTGTATAAAGCCAAATAATAAATGTTTCAGGTTATGATATTTATGCCCCAGTGCATGTCTGAAAACTTATCACACCTAACAGTTCCCTCACAATTTTCAGTATATATTTCCATGCCTCAAAAGTAGACACCCCTCATACTAAGGTCAAGTGTCAGATTAACCTTCCTGTTTCAAGTATTTATGTCATCACAGCTTGGTACTACTGATCTCCACTTTTGTGCACTACCAGTAAACGTGATTACTAGAATTGGTGGGAAAGCATAATTTTCCATTGCTCTAGGTTGGGTGTTAGACATCGTTTTAGTTACTGGGGAGGCTGCCAAGTTTAGGGTGCAGAGGTGGTGTGTCCAGGATATTTATTGGACTCCTAGTAAAGCTTTTGCAGGAGGACTGTTCAGGTTCCCAGTACAAGTCTGAGGTGCGGAGTAGTTTGGCTCAGGCTGTATCCATTGCTACTGGCATCGCGTGCACCAGGGAACAGTGTAGGCATCATTTCAGTGACCTATGCTGGTGCAAAAGGAATACCCTCAACTGCTGGTGGAATGAATATGAGACTGCAGACATCCTGCAGCTGTATAAGTATGATAATAAGAAAGAATTTGTGATACTTAGAAAGCTAAATATAGGCAAGACTGGTATGCATAATGCTCTTCTGTTCTTTTCATAGTTTCATAGTATAGTACTAGGCTATCTGCCCTGGGGCATTTGTAAGCCTAGCCATAGTGATGCGGCTTTTGCCACCCCATGAAATGGTACAAAAAATGTACAGAATAAATTTAGAATACTGTGCCTCTGTCTAGTAGTGACACAATGAAGGTCCCCTTATATAATAGAAATAGTTTACTGTGCCCCTGTCTAGCAGTGACACAGATGTGACCCCTGGGGTAAACTTATGATCTCCAATCCACTCATCAAGATTTCTCTTGAAGAGAGTCAGTGAGGGGCTCTGCCTAATACGAACTGGGATCTTGTTACAAAGCATGGGAAGCCTCTGGGTTATGAATCTATCCCTCAAGCATGTCCTATTCATACTTGTGCCGAGGTTTAAGTCTTTAGCTCTCATGGTCCTGATGGATTTGGATTTTTTGAGGTGGAGCATGTCCATCAGATCCTGATTGGACATGGCCTTGTACGTCAGGCAGAGATCACCTCTGAGCAGGTGGTATGCTACTGAATAGAGCTGAAGTTTCTTTAGTCTGGCAGAATAAGACATATGTTGGAGACCCTTGATCCTCTTGGTGAGGTACTTTTGTGGTCTCTCCAGCTGTTGCAAATGCCGGGTGAGGTACATACCAAATGGGGCATTGTACTCAATCATGGGTCTGATGAGGGAGGAATATAGGGGTACAATGACATCCTTGGATCTGGATGTGAATCCCTTCATGATGAGGTGTGCAAGGTAGAATGTTTTTCTAACCACTTTGGCAACGTGGGTGTCAAATGAGAGGTCACTGTCAACTTGGGTCCCTAGGTCTCTGATTACTTTTTCCATACTCAGTGGGTTGCTGTCTATCTGATAATTTGTGGGTACTTTGTTTTTCCCAAAGGGGATGACTATACATTTTTTGGCATTTAGTTTAAGGCCGTGACTCCGGCACCAGTTGTCCGTTTCTGTGAGGCCTTTTTGTAGGATGTGTGTGTCTGCTGGTGTATCGACTATGGTGCCTAGTTTGCAGTCATCTGCGAACTTTGTCAGCCACAGCCCTCCCATGTTTCTGTTCTTTCCTCAGCTAAAGCCAACATAGAGTTCAACAGATTGGCTCATGTTGCTCACCTGGAGAGACTGAGGGAAGCAAGTTGTATGTATGCAGCAAAAGAGAAGTATTATTGTAGCTGTAAAGGTTAAAGATAGATTTTTTGGGTTTTATACAGTTGTAGCACATTGAGCATGCATATCCTAACTGTAACAGCAAGTATGTATGCTTAGTCTGTAGCACACACCAGCCCTTGGAGTCAAGTATAAGACTTTGTTCACAGGTTCCGGGTTCAAATATTACAAGTAATAGATATACAAACCTGGATTTCCTTAATAAATATTTACCTTAAATTAAACAATATACCAGTGGCATAAATGGCCTGATGTTAACTGTAATCTGTATAACTGGAACTTGCATATATGCAATATCTGCACATTTCAAAGATTACTTTCAGCAATCTGCAGTTATAGTGTGTATTTTTTAGGATGGATACTTAAATGTAATGCTTCAGATAAAATAGTTGTATGCTACTGATAATGAATTGTAAGTCACATATAATGGTACTAATTTTATCTCTTTTTTCCTCTCACCCCAATGCTTATCTCTCTTTTTTATTTTCTATGACATCATCAAAATCTGTCTATGTCATCCATCAATACCAGATCACTAAATGTTACACAGCACAATGAGGTAGGCCAGCCATTGTGAATCAGCCTGCCCCAGTCCAGCGGCTCCAGCACCAATGCCCAGCACATCTGTGACCCAACCTGGCAGCACTGCCTCTGCTGACCCTGCACTACCTGCACTACCTGCACCCTCAGGTAGAAGTGCCCTGGCAGCTGGTGCAGTCGTACCCTCCAGAAGCAGTGGCAGAGGTGGTGATTTTATCACCCACCAGGAGATGGCAGGGTTGGCGCGTAGGGTCTTGCACCACACCATTAGTAAACACCTACACCGGATGAATAGGCTGCTCTCTTTCATGGTCTGAAGGAGGAAAAGATGTCAAGCACTCCAGCTGTCAACAGAGTAAAGGGACAGTGATGACAGTCTAGTGGGTGAGGTCAAAATTCTCACTGTCTCCATGTTTGACAGGCTTGACCTTGTGGTGTCCCCCACATCACCCCAATCATGGTGTCCCCCAATCATTTGTGTCCCTCATTGTCTCTGTCTTTTGTCTTGTTTGCATTTGCTTCCTCACCTACCCAACTTACTTGATCCGGAAATACCTACATCCTTTATCCAGCATTCTTCTTTTACTGAAATACAAAATGAAAAATGGGTACCTATTCCACGAAAAAAAAAAATCATCCCATACATAGCTCTCCATTTCACACACATGTCTTCTTAACACACTTGATTCAGTCCAACTGGCCACACAGCCCCTTTCTCTGGAGGTGACAGTCCAAATTCAGTTAATATTCTGCACATATTATCAGTTTTTACTGTTGAAGAAATGGATAGCTATGGTTCTTACCTACCTCCCTCCTACACATTACTGTCTTGATTTCCTTTTCTTCTTCCCCTTGCTTGCTCCCCATTTCACCACATTCCTATCTACCCTATTTTAACACCTATAATCTGGTCAAAAAGTAGAATTACACACAACATACATAAGTAGCAGAAAAAGCCATGGATACCTTCACTTTTTGGCATCTTTGCATGGAGTTTGGCATCGCGCACCAATGCCAAGCGATGGTGAGCAGTTCTGTAATGCTGCAGTTACATCCGTGAATGCCACTTAACCCTGCTGTGCTATGCCAATACACAGTAATTCATGCTGACTGTACTATACAGTATAATGTCATTGCATTATCACTATTTATTTAAAATACTAGATACACCTGGATTCGAACCCAGTGTCATCAGGGCTCAGAAGAAATGTTTCTATGCATTTACACCTGCTGCTTCAGAGTCAGCTAAGCAGCTGGTGTGTTTCATACACTCAGTGCTAACTCTCAGAATTTTAGCAATGCATCTCATGTTTGCGCACTGCTTAACTATACACAAACAGGGAATAATTAATGGAAATGTGTATCTAGTATGCACAACCACTTTACCAACTGTCTTGCAAACCCACTGCTCACCACAGTGTTATGCCAAATCAAATTTAGTAGGTATAAGTGCTGTTTACTGTCAATTTTACTCTTTATGTCATGAAACTACATGTGGAAACTTAACAAACAGAATAATATGTCACATATTTACAATGCGGCCCTGGTGTCTCCAGTACTTTTTCACAAATATATCAACTACACTACATACATCAATATCAAATGTTGAATGATATGCAATGCACATCAATCTGGTAACATACAGAACTAGAACTATCTCCACAGTTGAACATGTCTACACATACATCGACTGACCCTTGGAAATATTGACCCATAACCTAACCAGCCTTATCTGCAAGGCTATGGAAAGATTCATCATGGACATTATCTACAAGGACACAGGTGACCTTCAACATTCTTGACCCAACCCATATTGGTTTTGTCAAGGGTAGGTCTTGCTTATTAAACCTAGTGTACTTCTCTGATAATGTACCCAAAGCCCTGGATGAGGGACAAAAGGGCATACATCCTATCTTGACTTAGTCAAACCCTTTGCCTCAATTCCCCATTCAGGTACCATAGAGAAATTCTCCAATCTGGTGACTAACCCATACATTACTAGAAGGGTAGCCAACTGACTCACTGACAGAATGCACACTGTCAGGGTTGGGGAATCCACCTCCATCAGTAGACCATTTACTAGTGGAGTACCACAAGGATCTGTGTTGGGCCCTCTACTGTTTGAAAACTATTTCTCTGAAGTCCAGCTGAAGGTAAATGGCCTGTGGCTTACCAAGTTTGCAGATGACTGTCAACTGGGTGCAGTCATTTAAAGTCCCTCAATGATGTTAATATATTACAGAAAGGCCTGATACAGACAAATGATTGGTGCCAAACTCACGGAACTAAACTTAATGCAAGGAAATGTCTCAATGTCCTCTTTGGCAAAACAGTAGCCTTGCTAATTACTTTATACATAGCACCCCTCTAAACTCTAAGTAAGTGGCGCAAAACTTGAGAACACAGGCTGATAGCAATCTAAACTTCAATTACTGTGTGTCCATACTGGTAAGACACATGATCTACATTGCCCACCTCATAACTAAGGGCATTGCATCCAAGACAAGGAAGATCATACCTCTGCTGTTCTTGACCCTTATCAACACCCATTTGGGAGTATCATTAAGTTAAAAAAAACTGATAAAATATGGAGGTACGTAAGTAATAAATATAAATGAATGAGAAGGTAAACCAAAGCACTCCATTAGACAGAAAATGCAGGAAATGCTTTGATGTTATTTGTCATCATGGTTATCAGACTTATGAGAATCATTCATAAGCCATTATTTTGCAATAAAAAGCCTTTCTGCTAGATTCTGAAACAAATATTAAACATAGACAACTCCATGTGACAACTGATAACACAGTCATTACAATCACAGAATCACAGGGAAACATTATGCCATCTAGAAGACCATATAGTTGCAAAACTACAATTACCAAAATGCACTGCACATTAATATGAAAACATAAAGACTGTAAACAACACTACAACAGACAATAACAACTGTAAAAATGCAAAAAGATTTGCAGTAATTCTGCACAACTTGATATGATGAAAAAAAGGAAGACAACCAAGATGACAAACATATGCTACATTCATAAAACCAAGCAATAAGGAGAATCAGCAGACTCTAACATTTAGCCAGAAATAATTTGTCAGATTAGCTAGACTTGTAAATGAGTTCTTGACACAGAGCATACAAGACATGCATTACAGATACCTGAAACACCAAACTGTAGACAGCACATCTAAGTATGAATAAAGCACTTACCACTGAACCAAACATACTCTGCTAAGTAAAAGATTGAGAGCAGAGCACTACAATCATGGTGGTCAACCTCAAAGCTAAAACTGCAACACTCTACAGTATGGGAAACATGGAGGCATTGTAATGCACAGCAAGTAACAGAGACACTATGAGTGCATGCTGACCACTCATCAAATGCATCAGAGACAGAGAAGCAGATATAACATAAAAATATCGGAGAATGAAAAGCCACCTGAATTCAGCAGTGTGTCACTGGCATCAAGCAAAAGTAACTATGAAAATGACAGCACACCTATAGGTATAGGTATAGACCATTAACAATACTACACATGGCTAACACCTGTATTTGATACACAACTAATGTGCATAACACAGTCAGAATCACAGAAGAAGGAAACACCATCAGTGAAACATTTTCAAAATCCATGGCTTGCATGTACAAAACACGCAGAATTAAATGTGAAGCAAAGTAAAAGTGTACTTAAATTCAGTTGCACACTGATACAATATTATTTCGATTTGGTTCACATCAAAATGAAAATGCATATTGTATTAAATTTTTAAAGACCTAATTTACACTGTCACGCTGCCTTTGTTCCCCACCTTAACCATCTGTTGCATGCTCTGTGTAATGTATTTATGGATTCTATCTCTAATACTGATTCTGATATGCCACTGCAGGGGTAAACAGCACTCCACATGAATAACTACCTTCAAAGGTTTAGTAAATATTTGGCACCTTCACTTTGCAGCCTATGTCCCTTCTTTACTTCCTGTATTTCCTGTGCAATGTGATTCCTTAATATCTCCCAAACATGAACTCAGAAACATATATGTTCCTCCTTTCTCTTCTGTTCAGCAGTGAGCAGTACCAATGCTTTGGTAATAATTAGACATGTCATCCCTTTCTATACTGCACACCTTTCAGGCTGCTTTTCCCTGGACATTTTCAAGAAGTCTGATGCCCTTGACATTGTACTGCCCCTATAACAGAACATAGTATAATGGTTTGTTGTCATGGTACTATATTCTGTACAATGGTGTATTGCCATGTCCCACTAAAGCAATAATATTACACATTTATTTCAGGAGTCTGTCACCCTGAAATACACACTATCATTCTGTTATTGCTATCATATTTGTTCTGGCTATCCGGGCTTCATTTGTTGCTCAACAAAAGGGTGTTTTTTGAGATTTCTGTTCCTCACTTTGACCACAATCCAGCATTTGATACTTAACAAGTGGGTTGTTATGAACAGGTGCAGTACACTTCATTTGTATGCAATAATCCTCATCTGCCATGTTTCTAGGCCCTTGGAAAGCTTTTCAGCTTTCTCTCATAGACCACATTCTTCTTTGCCACAGCACTTTGAGGAGCACATGCCTTGCTATATAGCCCTGTGGTACTCCACATACTTGTGCTTCTTATTTATGACATCTAATATGTTAGAATAATGTTGTCTGCAAACACAACAGCAACTATTTGCATTAACTCAAAAGTCTTGCTAAAACAAATCACATAATCACAAATACTGGTACTTCACTGCTGAATTGCTCTATAATCTGGTAATAAAATTCACAGCATACTCAAATTACTACTTTAATTGCATGAGTTATAAAAAGAAAGAAACTGTAAAGAAGCTCTTGGGTAAAACACATGGAAAAAACATGAAAAGTAGTTCCTGATTCTGTTGTGGATAATGATGGGGCCTGACTGTGACCAGAGTTTGATGAGTAATGCTGAGACTGGAGGAGTCAGACAGAAAGGAGGACGGGGGTGAAAGGTTATGGCCTGCTCTCCTTTCTGGGGAGGGGGTATGCATTTGGTAGCATAATTGGAGGTGTGGTTTATTGTTGCAGACAAAGGAAACTGAGTACCTGCTTTGGAATTGGTGTGGCAAGCATGCATGAATGGAATGCCTCTTTTAGAATTCAGAGGTTGTCCTTTAAAGATAGCCCATTACATGTCCCCTACTCCATGCTAGGTCACATGTCTGTAAGGAGGTCAGGCCAAAAACAGAAAAATAACAAACCACCTATAATGGCTGTGATGGCTATTCTCAGTTGACTCTCACATCAGTGATGTTTAATGAATAGACCAATTGGCCAGGAGGGGACAGATGACTGACAGTCAGCCAGGACAGAGTGAGCAACAAAATATAAGATATGCAGGTCAACTTGATTTACTCAAAGCTATATGCATTGTGTTACATTTGCTTCTGTATAATTTGGCATGGTGGACTTTAACAAATGCATAATTACATACAATATTGCACTGCATCTTTTCTGCAGGGGGTATACTACACATCCCCCCCACAGAGTGGGAGAAGACCAGTTTTCTAAATATACTACCTTTGAGGTCACACTGACTCATGGAAAAAAAGAATAAATGCATTTCCCTATTCTATAATCTGGTATGATCTCAGACATAATATCTATAGAGACTGAGGGGTTATGAGCTAGACCCCTAACATCAGGCATGCATCCTTCCTAAAATATGTTTAAAATTAAATATTTTTCAACCTGATGTGGTGGCAGGTATATGTAACCAGTTGATCTGTTGTTGATTAGTGCAGTTTTAATACTTTATAGGAGACCCAAATATTCTGCAACATACTAACTAATATTTAAAATGTAATGCATAATGATATTGGTATGCTACAGCAATAATTATTGTGTTACTCTAATTTCTTAATATCCTCCATCTCCTAAAAAGGTGTTACATGATCACTTTTGTTTAATCAAAAAATTCATTAAAATGGAGTAATTTTCACCAATAACTGTCATGCATTTTCTTCCATTTTAACAATCCATAAATCCATCCATCTACATCCCATTTTTCCCTTTCCTGCACAAGACGTTAAGCTGTCAGTTCAATTGTGACAATCATCTAGAGCCAAATACACACTTCCAGGTAGCTATATGTTTCTATAATTCCTTGGAATCTTTTATGCCATCTGCATACCTGAAAACATAATTTCATTTAGGGTGAGTTTCTAATGTATACTTGAAAAAGGCACTCTTTCTTTACATTTTTTCCACATCTTTTAAGTCCTCTAAAGTTCTTTTATGAAAGGCATTCTCTATTTTGCCTGTGTAATAATGCACCGCACAAACACACAGCAAAATAAAACAATCAATTTTTTAAACCAGTACCTACAGAAAGACTGTAATGGCTTTTACATCTCACTGTATGAGTGACTATTAGTGATGATAACACAGCAGTGTCTGCTTCACCCAGGACATGTACACATACCTTTCTAATACACTAATTTGTTATTAAAATTGAGACCATTCATTCTGTTATCCTACCTCTATATAAAACCCAAATCCTCTCTTTAACATGCATAAAGCAATAGAATTTAATGCTAAAATACATGATTATCTATGAAGAGTTATTTCTGCTTCCTTATCGCCAGATGGTAATATGATACAAAGAAAATGATGTGTTGTTAATATCTAACATATTCCCATATTCACTTTTACTCATTTTTGTTAATAACAAGTCTTGCTATGTTGACGTACTTTATTAGTGTTCTAAACTCTGCTGTCACATAATGTAAAGTCATCACTTCCCACATATGTGACAACCTTCTCCTGTATAATAAAGAATTATGATTAGACTCCCAGTCATTATTGGCTTACTATGTGTTCAAGACATGCACGACAAGAAATTCTCCTTGAGGGCAAAATTCAAGAGGTGATTCTTAGCATCCATGTTGAGAAAACTAAAGATTATGGTTGGTGACTTACTCATAACTCTTTGCAGTGTATGGAACTTTATCTACTCTATGCACTACCAATTACAGAAAAAACTTTAGGAGCATAAAATGTTTTAATGGCTTTTAAAATGAGTAAAGCAATTATTACCATTAAAAATTCAGAAGCATACCTCTCAACTTCTTTAAGAATTCTGGACAAATCCAAAAATAATGGAGGGGGCAAAGGATCAAAATCAGTGACAGTTTTTTTTTTTTTATATATATATAGATTGCTCTTATTCACTTAATTGAACAACAGGTTTTGCATCTACAGTTATTTTACAAACAAGAGGAAGTATGAAACTGTAATTTCTGGCTTTATTGGCTCACATAATGTCTGGCTTTACTGTCACTGTACTATTCAATGATTTACCAGAAAATCCAAAAATTTCATGAGGGACAGAGCAAAAATATGAGACACATTCTAGGACAGGTGAGAAGCATAGACAGCAAGCAGAAACTAAGTTGTTTTTCTTTCAGCCACTGCTCTTTTACTGGCTGATACAGTCTGCTGTTAGTCCCTCACATGAGAACTGACTCTAACATCCCTTAAGACATTATGTAACAATTGTTAAACACTCTCTGTTATGATCATGTACTGCATGGAGTGCACTGATTCCGCTCCAATATTCAGAAAAAGACAAATCAGTTAAGTGCTACTATAGAGCAAGACCCAATCATACAAAATATTAAGCTCGGGTCTCTTGTTAGGCAATCAAATATGCCAGTACTGAGCAGAAAAAGACAATGGCAGAATAAAAAAAAAAACATTTGATTGCCTGCTATCTGTACTGACAATGTGTTCCTCACTTTCAATATTAAACATAGAAAGTTGCCAGAATAATAGGATGCGTGTTCGCCAACATTTTTGGAAGTATACAAAGTCTGAAACTGAAATGAATGCCATTATTTAGTGACATCAGTCCTCAATGATTTCTCCAAAAAACAAATACTAGGAACAAACCAAACATATAAGGCAAAAATCCGGATATTCTGTGAAAATATGGACATTTTTGGAGGTATAGCAAGTGAGTGTAAACATAAGAGACTGTGTTATTCTATCTTCCTGACAGCACTCGCTAAGTGCTTTCTGACTTTGAAAGCTGGCAAAGCACTTATCATTGTTTTCTTTCTGTAACTAGTAGTACATGGAGCAGATAAAGCTCCAAGCACTACCAAGAATTTGATCAGGTGTCCCATCATAACCCTTTATTATGTGTTCTCAACATGGATGCCATGCGGTGAATTTCTTGGTTTGCACGTGTTGAACACATAATCAGCTGGTTATGGTCGGTGAACCACTCATAATCCTCTATGTCTTGTGCTTGGGAAGATGTTAACTAGTTTCTCTCTTTCTTGGTATGGGATTGTAGTTTCAGCTTTCCATGCACTTCATATTAATTATCTTACTTTCTGTGGCATCCAGTTTTGATAGAGAATGATTTCTTTAAGTAGACAGTTGTTAGATTTCATATAGTTCCACAAGCACTAGATGAGGATGAAAGGATTACACAAAGCTATCATCAACTGTCACATTTTTGTGTTACTGGTAACAAAAATGGAGACAGCTATTTATCTGCAGCAAATTAATAAGAGACCCCTTTCCTATTACAGGCTACAGCCCACACTGTCACCAACTTAATAGAAGCGTCATTGACTTACAAGTCAAACAGTGAAGACGTTAGCCCTTACCTTTTTTACAACTTCTAATAATGCTGCGTCACCAGCCTAAATCAAGCATTAATAATGTATACAATATATAAAGTAGCCGGTGTAGGTGGAAGTGTTATTTTGTACTACATAGTGTTCTTTGTGCACCAGATCAGTGCACACGAAAATGAAAACCATAGGTGTGCCACTGCAAAGCCAAAAATGTGCCAGTAAAATTTGCTGAGGTAGAAAAATTATATTGTTTTTTGGGGTACATACTCAAAGCACAGCATACTTTTTATTAACTTAGCATTACCCTGTAAAACTGTAAAACTAGATAGTGTTTGACAGACAGCTCCTTCTGGACACAAACCATGTTTAATGTTGTCTTAAAAATGTATTCCTATAAGTGAGGAAACAACAATTGCCTCGGGATTCTCCTATGATATTGGCAGTCAAAGATGGTTCCCTGTGATGTTTGTATACCTTAAATATATATTCAATATCCAAAAAACATGAAAATGAAGCCAAGGTCTATAATGAAAAAGAAAAAAGACGACTTTATTCTCCCCTCCCTAGTGCCTTGCTGAGTGACTTCTACAATGGCAACAGTCTTGCTGTATTGCAGTCCAAGACAAGCAATTAAGAGTGAGTCATTAAACTGTTGAAGATCTCCAACAGGGGCTCTACCAACACACTGGCACAAATAATATCCCGATCCTTTGTCCAGACCTCCCTTCCTTAGATACTGCTATCAAATTTAACTCTCACTTCACAGATACTATAGATACTCTTACTAGCAATTCTTTCCTATCCTATATCCAGTACAACATGCAAACTCCAATATCCCACTTTCTCCCTACAAACTGTTTCTGCCTCTTACATAAAACATCTATTAATCAAATTTAAACATTGCTCCATCATCATCAGCAACTTACTAATACCTGAAGCTAGCTCCCTCTGCAATTTTATACCCAATCTCTAGTCTAATCAATTATTTAATTCAAGAATCATATGTTCCTGGAAAAAACGTCATATATCATACCTCTACATAAAATATTTAACTTTACTGAAATAACAAACTTTAGACCTATTGCCATACTGTCTCCACTCTAAAATAATTGGAAATATGCATCAACAAACAACTGTTTCATATAAATCTATTTATGATGACTCAAAATGGCTTCCAACCAGCACACAGTACCACAGCTGACCTTATATCCTTTCCCAAACACCATCATAATGGTCAGGGATAGCAATAAACTAGTTTCCTCCTTCTTTTCATTCCTCTCTAAAGCTTTTGATACTGTCTTGTATCTCAGACTATCAAAAATGGCTGCCTTAGGTTTATCCAGCTCTGCTATTATCTGATTTACTAGCTATCTAGCTAATCATTGAAAGTCTGCTAAATGGGTCTCTGCTTTCTTTCCTTTCTGCCAAGTGAACACTGCAGAACAGCAAAGCTCCATACTTGGCCCCCGTTTCTTTGATATATTTATTAACAATCCTTACACGTCTTCCCAACATGCTCTTCTGATACAATACACAAATAATGATGACACACTTATTTACTCAGTAGACTGCCCCCCTCATCTATAAACCATTACACAAAATGCCTTCAACCCTATAATAATAATCAACTATTCCTCAAACTCTCCTCCACAAAAAAGCAAACCACTCTTACTCTTTCCTAAGTCCCTTTTACCTAAAAAGGCAAGACTTCAAATTAAATAGCAACATTATAGAAGTAATTTCCCATGCCAAACTAGTATGTATGATAATTGACAACCAACTATAATTTGACCTACATTTTCAAAATTCCATAAACACACAAAAACATGGAATACTTTATAGATCAAAGAAATGTCTCACTAACCCCTCTTGAGCTGCACTTGTTAACTCATATTTCCTTCCTTACTCTATGTTTCTCCATTTCTGACCATTCTACAGACAGACATGACACTGAAACTAGAACTATGTTAAAATAAAGTGGCTAGGTTTGCAGCAAATCAGCCAAATAATTATCATCACTGCACTGCACTCACATCTTTAAATTGGCTCAAGCTGCCTCTTTTTATCAAATATACTCAGCTTCTTTGAAGGTTGTGCATCAGGCCTGGCAAGCCGGTATGTAAAAATCAACTGCCAATCATTAGCGGACCGGGGTTCCGCTGTGGCGACCCCTAGCCGGGAAAAGCCGAAAGACACAAACAAACAAACAAACTCAGCTTCTCCTGACACACAAAATGATGCAACCCTTTAGCTTGTCTTGCTGTCAGTTCTGATCTTAATTACTGCCTAAATAATCACCCCCTTTGCTCATCTGAAAAACAACTCCTTACAATTTATAAATGCAGAAAGTCCATTGGGTACTCTCTGTACTCAAACCTTGGAAGAATATCTTGATGGACATTAGACTGATATTTAGCATTCACTTGTTTAAACACTCATTAAAACCCAATCCTGGCTCTTGCATCACACCAGGCTGAAACATCATACTTTCTCTTCTTCTGGTCATCCTCTTCTGTTTCTTTTCCTCTGTTACTATTTCTCTCTTCTCCTCTTCTCATCTTCCTATCATTGATCCCATCATCTATGCTGTCCACTATCCCCTCTGTCTCTTTTTAATAATGATTCATCTGCAAAGCCTAATCTTAGCTCTCGTCTATGAGCAAGCAAGCTTTCAAATTATAAAAGTTATAGAAACACAATGTTAACAGGCTAGTTACAGAAAACTATCAATACTTATAAATGTAAATATTGTACTGTTGTTTTCTCTGCCACCTATTTGTATTATGTTAATATCACACTGTCTCTTATGTTATCACATTTGTATGGTTCCCTCTTGAAATCACGAAGGTCCACTTACCCGAATACAGAAACGTTGACACGTATACATCGAACCGCGAAAACACCGATCGTCCTGAAGCGTGAAATCTGAAATGTTGAATCATCATGGTTGGCCCTTCTGTGGTATAGTTCTGTAAGGTAAGTGTGCAACAGTTATGGACCTTAGGGTTAGGGTGCGGGTTAAGGTAAGTGCATAGATAGTAATGTATGTAAGGTTTAGTGTAGGGTTAGAAGTAGGATTTTGGTTAGTGTATGTATGTGGTTTATTTATTTTATTTGGTTAGGTAGTATGTAGCACGTGGTGGGGTTGGACGACTATGACAGTTCGAGATTTTGAATTTCGTGGTTTAGGGCATTTGGTGTATTTGCGGTTCGTGTAATATGTGTCAATGATTCCGTATTCGCTGACTAGGACTTTCACGGTTCTAATATAGACCACATTTGTATTACAAACTGTGTATTTCTGTATTTGTTACATGTCCTGTTGTTGGAGCTTTTCAGGCTTACTCTGAAAATGGGTTCTTTGCACACTTGGACTTGGCTTGTTAAACAAATGTCAAATACTATAAAATAAATAAATTAGGACCCTGGGAGGCAAGCCTTTATTGTTTCAATGGACTGTCCTGATGTCTACAGTCCTGACCTTCAATGACTACTCTCCTGCATCTTGTTTATGCACTGTTCTCATGAATTAGCTGCAGCCTCTCCCATCACTGCACTATGCCATCTACTCTTCTATGAAACATGAGGGGAAGTATCTGTTCACTATGTCTGTGTTTCCCTGCCCTCACCGATGTCATTCTTATTACTGCTCAGCCTGGCCATGTCTGTTTACCCCTTCATCCTTTCAACAATATAGATAAACTGCATGTATTCTACTTCATAATCCCTTATGGCAAATTATTTTGACTTGTATCTTCGTCTCCCTAATTTATTGTCGGCCCCTTAATTGTTTGCTTATGTTATGCTTCTTCTGTATCCCTGCCTTTCTCTTTCTCCTTTTATGAACCCTGTTATTTACCATAATCCCTAGCCTAATATGTTTAAGTAACACATCTCTCTATCTATCTATATGCTTAAGTAAAGAAAATAACAAAATTCAAACCACCACAGGGTAAAATACCAGATTTTTATTAAGACACTCAACATAAGTGCTTTCAGGTGATGTACCCTTCATCAGGCAATTCAAAAATAAACTGAATCACATTTAAAACACAGAATAGCCAATCACAGTCAATATTGAGCCCTCCTCATCTTGAGGGCAGGTTTAATGGGAATGACTCCATTTATCTCAGATGGTCTGTGTGCACACATCTCTATAATCCATTTACGTTAATCTTTTTCTGTCAAATTGCTTATATCACCCCCTCTCCTGGATAACATAACAGTCTGTAACACCATAAAATCAAAGGTATGCCCATTACATTCTCTTACATGCTGAGATAAAGCATTGTGGGTATTACCTATATGTACTGCTGATAAATGTTGCAATATCCTATTTTTTAATTTACAGTTGGTTTTACCCACATAGATCGAATAGCAGTCCTTGCACTGAGCTAAGTAGACATCAGTCGTATGACAATCTGCATAAGATGCCAATGAATGTTGTTTACTGGTAACAGGATGAATAAATAAATTGTTCTTCCTTTTATACTTGCAAGCTTTGAATTGTTTACATGGGAAAGTTCCCTGAAGTGTAATATTATTGGTATATCTCCTGGATCTCTCATTACATAGCAGATCTTTTAAGTTTTTGTTTTGTTTAAAACAAAACAGTGGTTTATGAGTTATAATTTCTTTTAATGTATCATCTGTATGTAATATACCCCAAGTTTTCCTGATTATATCACAAATACCTTCTATGTTGTTACTATACTTCAAAGTTACTCTTAAGGGTTGTTTCAGTGTCCCTGTATTATTCTGGTATTCAGTTGTATCACCAAAAAAACAAAGTTTAGCCTTAGATCGTCTTTTTGTTAGCACATTTCTGATAAGCTAAATTTATTTTATCATCCTTGTAGCCTCTCTCATGAAAAGTATGATGCAAATCTAGTGACTTCTGTTTAAAACACATTTCATTTGTACATAGCCTAGATGTTTGGTAGAACTGTCCCTTAGTTATATTATCAAACACATGCCTAGGATGCATGCTATCATAGGGTAGGAGCATATTGTGTCAACAATCCTTTCTATATAGCATGGTGTCATTTACATCATGGTCACTTCTAATTAAATGAGCATCTAGAAAATCTGTATTGCTATCAGAATAAGTCACCTTAAATCTCAAAAAATATGTTGTTGTTTCCAAGTAGGCTACAAAGTCATATAACCCATCACTAGTTCCCTCCCATAATAAAAACACGTCATCAACAAAACGTGTATAATACTTCAGTTGTTGCTGCCATCTAAACATATTATTGTCAAATATAGCCTGATTCTCCCAGTATGCCAACACAAGGTTGGCATATGAGTTCGCACAGAGGGTGCCCATGGCTACCACCCTATTCTAGTGATATATACCACTGGCAAACATAAATATATTGTTGTTTAAAACACAATTCAACAATACAATGATCCTATTAACTTGAATAGGTGTTAGGCCAATATCATTACTTAAAATTTTTTCTGTGGCCATTAACCCATAATCTTTAGAAATAACTGGGAATAAGTTGTTCATATCCAATGTTATAAATAAACATCTGCTGTTATCAGTCATTGAGCTGAGATAGGAGTGTAAGGACTGCAAAACATTCACTGTATATTTCAAAACTTTAGATATTTTGCTTAAGCTATCCTTGAATTGAGATTCTATCCAGATGGAGGTATGTTCTGTGACCCACCCTCTACTAGAAACAATGCAACGTAGGGGTGGGTCCTGAAGATCTTTATGTATTTTAGGACAGGCTTTAAAGATTGGTATTACATGGTCTTCCACCCACAAAAATCTAAAGGTGTTTTCCATGATCTGGTTACTGCTTCTTAAATTTAAAAAATCATGTTTAACCCTATTGATAATCATTGTCACTTCCAGGGGTGATAAGCGCTGGTATGTAGTATTTTCATTAATAATAGCTAACACTGATATTAAAAATCAAGCCAGCTGATAAGGGAGGGGCAGTTATTGTGATGAGTACTGTTTTTTATAAAAATAAGGTTTTAGATATGCTTAGTGACAATACTACATACCAGCGCTTATCACCCCTGGAAGCAACAATGATTATCAATAGGGTTAAGTGCAATTTTTTTTAATTTAAAAAGCAGTAACAAGATCATGGAAAACACCTTTAGATTTTTGTGTGTGGAACACCTGTAATACCAATCATTAAAGCCTGTCCTAAAATACATAAAGATCTTCAGGACCCACCCCTATGCCCCATGTTTCTGGTAGAGGGTGGGTCACAGAACATGCCTCCATCTGGATAGAATCTCAACTCAAGGGTAGCTTTAAGCAAAATATCTAGAGTTTTGAGAGATACAGCTAATTTTTTGCAGTCCTTACACTCTTAGCTGAATGACTGATAACAGCAGATGTTTATTTGTAACATTGGATATAAACAACTTATTCACAGTTATTTTTAAAGATTATGGGTTAATGGCCATAGAAATAATTTTAAGCAATGATATTGGCTTTACACCTATTCAAGTTAATAGGATCAATGTATTGTTGAACTGAGTTTTAAGCAACAACATCTTTATGTTTGCCAATAGTATATATCACCAGAATAGGGGGTAGCCAGGAGCACCCCCTGCGTGAACTCATATGCCAACCTTGTGTTGGCATACTGGGAGAATCAGGCTATATTTGAAAATAATATGTTTAGATGGCACCAACAACTGAAGTATTATACATGTTTTGTTGATGATGTGTTTTTATTATGGGAGGGCACTAGTGATGGGTTATATGACTTTGTAGCCTACTTGGAAACAACAACAGATTATTTGAGATTTAAGGTGACGTATTCTGATAGCAATATAGATTTTCTAGAGATTCGTTTAACTAGAAGTGACTATCATGTTATTAACACCATGCTATATAGAAATGATTGTTGGTGCAGTATGCTCCTAACCTATGATAGTATGTATCCTAGGCATGTGTTTGATAATAGAACTAAGGGACAGTTGTACAGAACATCTAGGCTATGTACAAACCTTTTAAACAGAAGTCACTAGAGTTACAGCATACTTTTCATGAAAGAGGCTACAAGGGTGATACAATAAATTTCGCTTATCAGGAATGTGCAAACAAAAGATGAACTAAGTCTAAACCTTGGTTTTCTGGTGATACAACTGACTACCAGAATAATACAGGGATCCTGAAACAACCCTTAAGAGTAACTTTGAAATATAGTAACAACATAGGAGGTATTTGTGATATCATCAGGATAAATTGGGGTATATTACATACGGATGATAGATTAAAAAGAATTATAACTCATAAACCACTGTTTTGTTTTAAACTAAACAAAAGCTTAAAAGATCTGCTATGTAATGAGAGATCCAGGAGATATACCAATAATATTACACTTCAGGGAAGTGGGAAGTCTCCCATGTAAACATTGCAAAGCTTGCAAGTATATTAGGAAGAACAATTTATTTATTCATGTTGTTACCAGTAAACTATATTCATTGGCATCATACGCAGATTGTCATATGACTGATGTTGTCTACTTAGCTCAGTACATGTACTGCTATTCATTCTATGTGGGTAAAACCAACTGTAAATTAAAAAATAGAATATTGCAACATTTATCAGCAATACATACAGGTAATACCCAGATGCTTTATATCAGCATGTAAGTGAATATAAATGGACATACCTTTGATTTTATGGTGTTACAGAATGTTAATTTATCCTAGAGAGGGGGTGATATAGGCAATTTGACAGAATACTATGCAATTAAATGTATTCTAAAGATGTGTGCACACAGACTACCTGGGATGAATGGGGCCATTCCCATTAAACTTGCCCTCAAGATGAGGAGGGCTCAGTATTGACTGTGATTGGCTACTCTATGTTTTAAATGTGATGCAGTTTATTTGTGAATTGTCTAATGAAAGGTACTTCACCTGAAAGCACTTACGTTAATTGTCTTAATAAAAAACTGATATTTTACATTGTGGTGGTTCAAATTTTGTTATTTTCTTCACTTGTTCTGGTTGCTGAATTCGAGCCTTCAGTGTTCTAGGTCCAATTTTGGCTTTTTATATGCTTAAGTAGCACGTCTGTCTATTTATCTATCTATAAGTGTAATACCTATGAGTGAATACTCAACAGCAGAATGCTCTTTTTTGTTGCTTTTCTGCATGCCGGCAGTTCAGTGTGTAAGATTATGGTACAACGAGGTCTGGGATTTTTTCCTTTCCCTGCAGTAGTGTGATGTCAGAACTGATATATATATATATATATATATATATATATATATATATATATATATATATATACATATATATATAATTAGCAGGAGGTGTGAGAGGTGCCCCTGCAAAAGTACTATTTTTCCATTGATTTATTTGTTTAGTGTGTTTAGTCTCTTTAGATTGATCCTTTTTATGTTCTTTTGAACATTCACTATTTAATGACATACTCATTAAAAATATTAATCTATATATACATAATATATGACTATAGATAGAAAGATAGATAGATAAGTAGTGTGTAACCTTGGCTATGCATCACCCTTTGCCTATTCCTCAAACTCAAATCCATTTCTTAAGTAATCTGGACTTTATCCATTCACATGGTATGTTCACCCTCTGAATTATGTCTAGTGATGACTGATCCATGATTCCATTTAAAACAAAACAGCATAACAGTCGATGTATGCCATGAGGAGGACACGTTTGAACCACCCCAGTCTGTATCGGGCCATCTTGGAGTCCTGGTCTTTCTTGTACTATTACATACAAGATTGCTGAAATCATCAGGATTCAAATGTTGTCTCATCCCCCACACCCTAACCAACCAAGAAACAAGAAAA